>NC_068574.1:56705800-57008831 GCF_025698545.1 Gossypium raimondii
ATATATTATCCTCTTTTTATCCGTAAAAAATAAAATACGATTGCAGATGTTGAAATTTCGAACTTCAATTTTATATATCGTTTTCCGAAACTCGAGTTGAAAAAACAAGCCCTGGAATCCAGTAAAAAGTAGTGAAAACATGTTAACAAAAAGTGGGTGTTTAGCTTTTCTTTCTTCTTTAATCACATTATTTTATTTTACTAATAAAAAAGAAGAAGTGAACTTTACTTATATTTTTCTTGAACAAGCCATGCAAGTATTTATGGTGATGAATGATGCTGGAAACCTGGTTTTGAAACTTGGGCTGCTTTCAATTTAGAACCTTTTTGGCTTCAAGTTCTCACACATTATCTATTTGTTCTTGAATTATGAATGAGGAGCAGCTATAAAGGGAAAGTTTAGAAATTCTTTTAGGGGTTGAAATTTAATTATAATTTTTCATAGGTCAAAATATAAATTTATTATGTATTAATTTGTAATTTCACCATTTTGTAGGGACTGGATAGAATTTTCTTTTTCATTTTAGGGTGCTAAATATTAAATTATAGATTTTTTTTTAATTTATAAGACGACTAATCTATTTAAAAGAGTTATATTCACCTCGAATTGAATTATTAAAATTTAGAGTGATCAAAGTATAATTTCATCATATATTAACTCGATGAATTCATTATTTAACAAAATTAAATAGAAATCTTTTCATTTTTAAGGGCTATAATACAATTTCACCATTGGTTTCATCATTCATGAAAGGACTAAAAGGCAATTTTTCATATTTTAGAGTTCCATGTCGTTGTCTGCCTCCTTTATTCACCCCTGGGAGCTATGTTATTCAAGTTAATTTGAGCCATGAATAAACACGAATATATTCATGTTAAAGTAGACAAAAAATTGAGGGAAAATGAAAAAGATTGGGGTAAGTGAAAGAATTAGGAAAATGTCAAACAAATACTTTGGTCCCTAGTCCTCTCATCAAACCATTTCTTTTACATTATCATATTAAAAAGAACAAACATTAGTGTAAGGGTTGGTCCCCCAACTGGAATAACTTCCATAATTGTCCCAATTTTTTTATATTTGGAACCATACGAAATAGTTTACAAAATTATATAATTCTTTCAGAAATTATTTTATACATCATCTATGGTTCTTTTCTAATTATTTAATAATATTTTAGTAATTTTTTCCATGTCATTGACACATAATTTTGATAATTTTTTTACCGTGAATCCTGAACTCCGATCTCAAACCTTGAATTCCAAATTTGAACCGGGTTTAGGGTTCGGATTTAGGATTTGAGATTCAAGGTCAGAGTTTTGAGTTTGGGTAAAAAAAATAATCAAAATTATGTGTCAATAATATGAAAAAAATTATTAAAATATCATTAAATAATTAAAAATAGACCATAAATGATGTGATGGAAGAGAATGAATTGTATGAAACTGTGATTCCACGTCATCCTTATCCATTTCCGATGGGAGAATGACAAATTAGATTTTTCCTACTGATTTTCAGATTTTTCCTCCTGAAAAATTTAAATCCAACTAAAAATGCCAAAAATTAGAAGGAAATCTGATTTGTTATTCTCTCATTAAAAAAGATTAAAGATGACATAGAATCACAGTTTCATATAATCATTTCTCGTGATGGAAAATGTCCATAAAATAATTTTTAATTCCTTACCCTATATTTAATTTAATTCTTTTACTGAATACTTGTCCTACCAGGCGGTTATTTTTCTTGCTTATAAAAAGTGGAATGAGCTCTCTTTCTTTCCAAACCCTCAAAAAAAACTTCGCATTAAAAAAAATATACGGCAATGAGCTTCATTGATAATGAAGAAGATGATGAATATATTGACATGGAAATCACTTCATTTTCCAATTATTTCACAAATTCAAGGAATTCAAGGGAATTTGAATTCCAAATGTCTTCAATTTCCATTGAAAAGGAACCCACAAGTTCCCCAGCTGATGAACTTTTTTACAATGGGAAGCTTCTTCCCCTTCATCTTCCTCCACAGCTGCTTCAATTTTCGGGTTCCGGTTCGGGTTATGGTGACTTCAACAATGGTGTGGTTGAAGAATTGTATGGCACACCATTAACCACTACTGTTACGACACCGACTTCAACGAGCACTCCGTTTGAATCCTGCAATATCTCGCCTTGTGACTCGTGTTATGTTAGTGGAGAGCTGAACCCGGATGAGTACTCGTCGACGTCGTTGTTCTACGAGTACTCGACCGAGACGGAAGTTAGTCGATGTTTCGATGAGAACCCGAAGAAGTCTTGGACTAAAAAACTCAAGCTCAGCTCAAAGTTGAAGGCTTCGAGAGCTTACCTCAAAGCCTTGTTTGGAAAATCAGGTTGCACGGATGAATCATCCGCCGCGGCTAAAGATGGCAATCAAACTACGGTTTCGAAACCGAAAAGGCGAAACAATGCGGACAAAGGGAAGCTAGTTGACAATAGCGACGGTAATGGTAATAGTAATCGTCATAGGAGATCGTTATCGACGACGGCTACGAAAGGTTATTCTTTGACGAACAAGTCTTCCACTTCTTCATCCTCATCATCTTCTTCTTCTTCAAACTCGAATGGCTCAAACGGTTTTCCGTACCTGCAGTTTCTTAAACGAAGCAGCAGCGTTAATACGGAAATCGAGAATCCAATTCAAGGAGCCATTGCACATTGCAAACGATCTCAAGCTCAAAAGATGATGGCCTCAACTAAGATTGTAGGTGAAGTTGGGTATTATTCTTTGTCAGCTTCTAACATTCCTGTTTTCGAAGAACAAGACAGGCCAGATCATTGCAGGGGCTAAAAAAATTGATAATTTATGTTATTCGGATTCAGGTATATGTTAAATACGAATATTTTTTAAAGAAAAATGAAGAATCGGAGTAAGGATAAAAATAACAGAATGTAGATTTTTGTTATTACTTTTGAAGTATAACAAGGTTTGATGCAAAATTGTCTTGTAATATGTTAGAACATAAATTGTCTATGGAAGTTCCTTTCAAGATGATGGAGTGAATTTCTTTAAAATGTACCAATACATTTCTTCTTTAATTATAAAACTCGAATCTAACGTTTTACTTTAAAAATATCGAACACTTTATTACTCGATTCAACTGAAGTTTACATTAAACTTAATGCAACCATCAATTACCATATTTGACTAAGAAATTTGAGCTTCTCATAATCCAACTACTTGAAATTAAGTAAATTTTGTATCACTACCGTACTCACCGTTACTTGCAACATCATTAAATATATTATTCAAATGGGTGGTACAACTTTTGCATCAGCTAAACATGGGTCCAGGATTTCAGGGCGTATCCACAAATCCCAGATTGTGCATATAATAAGTTCCTCAGTTTCAAAAAATTTTGACATTAAATGACACAATCACAATCAAAATGCTGCCATCAATTTTTCATATGCACTCATTTTTCTTTTATATAAAGCGACCTTGCATTTTTTTTTTTTGATATTTTATCTTTCCTATATATTCAAGCATTAGTTGAAATTTATGATCATCATTTATCAAATTGCTAAACTTGAACCTAAACCTTGAACTTTAAACTCTGAGTTCAAGGTTTCGAGTTTTGGGTTTAGGGTTCGAGTTTTGAGTTTGGGGTTCTGGGTTTATGGTTTAGTATTTGAGATTCAAGATTCGGGTCTCGGATTCTTGGTTTAAGGTTCAAGGTTCGAGATTTTGTGTTCTGGGTTTTGGATAAAAAATTTCCAAAATTATGTGTCAATGACATAGAAAAAATTACTAAAATATCATTAAATATTTGAAAAAGGACCATGAATGATGTGGTGAGAAGGATCCATAAAATAATTTCTCCCTTTTATTAGATTTTTTGGTATTTTTAAAATAAAAAAAGTACTCATGTGGCCAATTTAAAACCGCATGAAAGCCATGTAAGAAAAAAACATATTGACTTTCACTCTACTTCTCTAAAATAGTATTGAAAATTTTACAATCTCATATTTAGAATCGAAAACTCTACAATCACATATCTAACATTTTTTTTTACTTATTTGACTTTTAATCCATGTAATGTTAGTCCTATGATGATGTATTGAACTTGAATTATTAAACCAAAAGATTAAAAGAATAAATTTTCATAATAAAAATAAAAGATTAAATTTTAAATGTGCGGAGAATTTAAAGATTGAGAGCATAATTAGACTCTAATAAAAATATAGATAAATCTTAGCTTTCACTTCCCATTAATTGTAAAAGCCGCCATCAAAGATGGTTAAATAAATAACTAAGTCGAATTATTATTAATCGAATTAATTGAAAATTTAAAATATTTAATAGTTAATTAAATTAATTTTTTGTGAAAATAATCAATTAAACTCAACTATGTAAGAGTTTTTGAGTTTAGTTTTGTTATTTCTTAGATTTTCTTTTAATATTTTTTCTTTGGCCTACTACCATATACAATTTAGACTTAAGTTTTCTTTAGTCAATACAACTTATGTATAATATATTTATTATTAATAATTTCAATTAAGTGACTAATTCCATTAATTAACTTCTTTTGAACTAGAGGTAAAAATTTAGGCTAGTTTGCTAGGCCTGGGCCCGACCCAAAAACTGGGCATAAAATTTTGTCCAAGTCTCAACCCAGATAAAAAAGTTAAAACCTGAGCTTGGCCTGACCTAGCCTGCTCATATTAATTTTTTATATTATATTATTCTTTTACATAATTTTTAAATATACAATACCTCAAAAATATTAAAAACATTAAAATAAATATTTTCGAAAAAATTGATAATAAATTTTAAAAAATATGTATACTTAAATAATACTAAGATAGATGCAACTTAACAAGAAAATGTCTCTAAAATAATAACAAAATTAACATTAAAACAAGTGTTGTATAGTATCCAATAGAGGTGCTCATGGGCCGGGCTGGGCCGGGCCCAGAAAAAATTTTGGCCCGCGTCCTAGACTCGGGCCAGGCCCGACCCGAAATATGGGCCTAAATTTGTGTCCAGGCCCGGCCCGGGAAAAAATTTCTAAGCTCGAGTCTGGTCCGGCCCAGCCCATTTTTTAATAAACACCAAAAAATTATTTTAAAAATAAAAAATAAAAAAGTATTTTAAAAATATTTTAAAATTAAAAAAACAAAAAATATATTTATTATATTCGGGCCGGGCCGGGCCCGGGGCCAAAAAAGTGGTGCACGAGTCCCGGCCGGTTTTTTTGCCCAAACCCATATTTCGGGCGGCCGTTCTGCCCGGCCCATGAGCACCTCTAGTATCCAAACAATAACAACAAAATAGTAGCAATATAATAGTGAAATGGTAGCAAAATAAGGAGAAAACAGCAAGAAAATATCATTAAAATAACAAAAATAATAGCAGCTTTTTTTTGGCATTTAGTGAATTTCGGCCGAGCTGGGATCGGGTAAAAAATGTCTTACCTGAGGCCCGACTGTTTTTAAAATGGGCCTTATTTTTGGCCCAAGCCCATTATTGGACTTATATTTTTACCCAAACTCTCCCATTTTTTGAGCGGACCTTTGGATCGAGCCAAATGACTCAACTCATGAACAGACCTATTTTAAATTAAATTAATTGATAATAAAAATTTAACGAAAATTAATTAAATAAATTAAATCGATTTTAACTAAATTTTGCACACTCGTAATTGTAATGATTTCCCTCAAGCTGAACCATATAAAATAATGCAAAAAGGCAGTCAATAAATTAGGCAAAGCTAAGCCAATTTTTAATTGAGTTGCAACCAATCATCAGATAATAAAACTAATGTTGAGTGATTTAAAAAAGGCTTAAAATGGTTTTGCCTCTTTAGATTAATAAAGAGACACTTGTGAGAATTAAATAAATGTTGAAAATTACAACATGTTGTTCTTCTAGAGACTTAAAAACTAATAATAATAAAAGACAATGAAGAATAAAAAATGGAAAGTGAAAAATCTTCAAAGTGCAGACAAAACAGCCTTTCAGGTGGTCTGCTTTTCTGTTTTCTTAGTGGGTTTTATCAAACCTTAAACTAATGTAAAAATAAAAAAGGCAAATTTTGATGCTGTTAAGCACTAAGGGATGTTTGACAAACATGTTCTTAAAATTATTTATGTCACATATTTTGAACATGAATATACAAATATAGCTTTTAAAGATTCTTTATATTTATAATTTTTTAAAATATATTAAAAAAATATACGTTATATTATTGTTTTGTTACGGAGTGGTCACTCTACCGTTAAGCTCCGTTACCTCCTTAATAGCGGTCCTACGTAGTAGTCCAAATGAGTTTTAAATACCAACTTGGATGTCCTACGTGACGGTCCAAATTAAATTTATTTAATTAAAAACTTATTTTCATATCAACAATTGGACATCCAAGTTGGCATTTAAAACCCATTTGGACTACCACGTAGGAGTGTCGCTAGGGAGGTAACGGAGTTTAACGGTAGAGTGAACACTTCGTAATAAAATAATAACGTAAGTGACTAAAATATAACATTTCAAACATAAGCGACTAAAATGTAATCTTAGGCAAAAAAAGTGACTATTTTTATAGTTTACCCTTAAATTTATTAATATAATTATACATGTAAATTGTTAAATCAATTTGATATTTCTATTATATTGATCCACAAAATTTGACATACATGATCGGTGTTAATCAACTTAAATATGATGACCCGATTATAAAAATATTAATATTAATACAAATAATTATAAAAGTGTACAAAACTATTTTAATTTTATACTAGTGTACGTACATCTCCCTCGTGTATATTTATATACATATAAAATAGAAAGAAGGTATAGATGAAGGTTGCAAGGGAAAAAATTGTAGCCATTAAAATTGCTAACTTCAGACTTTCTATATGTTTTTTCTTTGAATTGCATAAATCAACTAGATTAAATTAGGTTAAAATATGTCATAAATCTTTGTATTTAAAAAATTTAGAATTTAGTCTATATGCTTTTACTTTTAAACATTAGTATTTTATTTTTAAATTTCAAAATTCAGGTCCAACTATTAACACTATTAAATAATAATAAAAATCAATATGATTTTGTAGTGGAGACGGGTGCTCTAGAAGAGACCCAAGAAATAACTATCGTTAAAACTCCAAAAGAGATTCAGGCACTAAGAATTAGAACTGAAAATAATGAAAATGAATAGATTTTAATATGAATTGTTATCGACAATGGTTTTGCATGTAATATTATTGTTGAAATAATGAAAGAAAATGAGAATCTTGAATATAAAATTGTCTAGAAATGTAGAAATAGTAATGACAAACCAAAATGGTGTAAAGCCGTTGAGGTACACATTGACAATCTTGCAAAAGAAAATAAGAAAATGAAGTTTTAAGATATAAATCATGACTTGTAATATAAGAGATTTCGTAAAGCCTTCGTATTGATTATGTAAAGATATAATAATCTGTTGTGGTTGATGTAATAACTTTTAGATTCCTTATTAGTTTGGAGTTCATGAAAAACTTAACATGCGTTTAATGGTTGTTGTTACTGCTTTTATATGAATCAAGATAGTGAAATTTTATTAAAATCCTTATAGGATTTAGAATGCTAGAAACATATAGAAATTCTCAAGAAATTGTTAAATGTGTTTGTATAAATATTTATTTGAATTGAAATTATTTGAACATATGCAGATTAACTCGACTCGGTGAATAATAGTTGAAAGAAGATTATAAAATGATCTAACATTCCCATATGTATTTTTTTATAGTAAGATCATAATTACAGTTTATTATGATTATTGTTAGAATTCTAAAGAGATTACAATATGATAAATTATTGAAAGAAGGGTTTGAGATAAAAGGATCTATTTTTATCTTGACTTACAGATTGAGCACTTAACATATGAAATATTCGTATATAAACCGACATATACCAATAAAGTCTTAAAAGAGATTCGATATTGATAAAATACATCCATTAAATACCTCCAATGGTTATAATATCTCTAATGTGAATAAAAACAGTTAATCACATCTTCAAGACAATGATAAAGAAATCTTCGATCCAGAAGCACCTATCTTAGTTGGTCTAAAAGTGCCATATTGTAGTGCTATAGAAGCATTGATCTATCTTTGCATTCTATTAAACATGTGACATTCTTTAGATAAAATGGTCCAACAAAAGTCGAAAAGATGATATATATTAAAGAAGATTTATCAAAATATATTTCTTCACAATTCTTTCTCAATCATTATTTTAGAAAATGATGATATAAATATTTAGTAAATATGTTCAAGTGATAATTTGAAAAGCTAGTATTCAGTATTGAAATGTATAAATTCTAAGATGTTATGTGATGTTATCGGAGAGGGTAAATACATATTGTACACTTTTTACCTTAATCGAGATTTTGTTCTATTGGATTTTCCTTGTAAAGTTTTCAATGAGACAATATGTTGTGTATTAAAGATATGTATACTTTTTTTTCTTCATCCCATGAGTTTTTTAGTAAAGTTTTAACGAGGCACATTATTTATTAATAGACATCCAAAAGCAGAGTGTTATAAATATTTTATTATAAAGTGAATGTTCATTAGAGTAAGAAGTTGGGTATACTTTAGAACTCTAATGTTCTTTAGGAGTAGAATTTTATTTCGTTCATACTTCTTATGTTTATAAATATAAACTCTGGAGAACTATTGTAGATACTAACTTAATGAATAAATGATACATTCCTCTTTGTTATCCGATCTCTTGTTCTTGTTACTTTTTTTTTTTAATTTTATAACAAAATTTGGCCTAATTCTTTTGGTTTTTTAATTAAAGTATCTATCTAGTACATTTTGAATGAACCGACCCCGTCATATCAGGGGCATAGCTAGGGGGGACTGGCAGGGGCCCCGTCTCCCCTAAAATTGAAAAAATTTCATTTAGGCCATATAAAATTTTTAAAATTTTAAATTAATAAAGATAAAATTGTGTTTTGTCCCCCTAAAAATGATAAAAAATGATTTAATATTTTAAAAATTATAAAGATATAAACTATTACAATGGTGAAATTGTATTTTTACTATCGTGAAAATTACAATTTAATTTCACCCTAAAAATTTTTCTAACTTTACCCCTACATCATGTCAACATGATTACAAATAAATTTATTATGGGATAAATGAAACACACCACAAAAATAATATGTGAAAATAAAATAATAGAAAGGTCAATATGAAATTTTACAATAATAAATAAAATGAACTCAAAACACAAATGGAATAATTTACAACTCACCCTAAAAATTACTCAAAAATTATTATATAGTTAACTTGCTCCTTTACTCTCTGTGCTCTATGGCTAATATGAAGTTCTAATGTTTTTAGGAATCGGATTAATGATTAAATCGATCAAATTATTAATTTTCGATTTAATTGATTCAATTATTATAAAATAAAAAATTAAAAATTCTAGAAAATTTATAAGAATTTTAAAAAAACTAATAAGCACAAATAAATAATAATAATAATAGAAAAAATAAGCATTAATTTTATAAATTATAACAAAATCAAATATTTAAACTAGCTTAAATTAAGATCAATAGTTTTTTACCTAAATCGACCAGTTTTTATCGATTTAATTGATTTTTTACTAATTTAATTCTTCTTCGATTTTTTACTAGTTAGACTATCAATTTCTAGTTAGGCTAATTTTTTATGGATTTAATTAATTTTTACTGTTTAATTCTTCTTCGATTTTATATACTAGTCGGACTATCAATTTCTAGTTGGATGTAATTTAGTTTTACAACCATACCTCTTAAAATATCAATGCTTGACATTTATGAGCAAATCTAGTTGCCCATAAATCTTTGACAATTTATAAGATTTATGTCTACCGTGAATTCAATTTAATATATTATATTGGGACATATTAAAAAGTACATAAATTTTCAAATAATATCTTTTTAAAAAACTTTATATTAAAAAATTGATGTGGTACACATGTGGATTGCCACATAGATGACACACCAATA
The DNA here is from genome assembly GCF_025698545.1 of Gossypium raimondii. Taxonomy (NCBI): domain Eukaryota; kingdom Viridiplantae; phylum Streptophyta; class Magnoliopsida; order Malvales; family Malvaceae; genus Gossypium; species Gossypium raimondii. The sequence continues at coordinate 56,715,820 of NC_068574.1, forward strand.
TTTAAATAATTTTAAAATATTAAAAATATTTTTATTTTTGTAATTTTATAATATTTTAAATTTAAAAATAGTTATTATAATTTTTGAATTTTTAAATTTTAAAATTAATTAAATATTGACGTGTCATCCATGTGTATATAACATCAGTAAAGTTAAAAAACGATAAATTTTCCACTCATTTTGAGGTGGTTTGAAAAAAAACAAATTTAAGGGCTAAAAAGGGCGAAAAACTAAATGAAGGATTAAAATGAATTTTTTATAAATTTAGAGGGACAAATAAATCATTAAATTTAAGAGATGTTAGTGACAAATGGCTATAATAAAGTTACAAGGTAAAATAGTGAACGTAATAAATGATAAAAGAGGGCCATTGCAGCTAACTCACATAGCCCACATTCAACTTTTGGATTTTAATTTGTTCGGCCTTAATAGTGGAAATTTTGTTTTAGTTTTTTTTAAAATAAAAAAATTTATAGTTTAATTTTTTAAATTTATAAAATTTTAAGTTAATATAATGATAAAATTATATTTTAATCCATTTTAAAATTTATATTTAATTTTGACCCAAAATTCTACATTCTAACTAGTTATAAAGTCCAAACTAGGGCGATAACGGTTCATTTTGGATCAATTTTGAAAAATAGTATTTTAGTATTTCAAAACTTAATCGAATATCGAAACTAACCAAACCAAATTTCATCGATTTGAATACTTTTAGTTCATCGGTTTTATTTTTGAAAAATATTATATAGTATTTTGAATTTTTTCACTAATTTTATGTCATAAAAATAAAAATTGCTACAAATTAAATAAAAATACAATTCAGTTTAGATCATATAATTATGATTTTTTTTTTAAATTTATGATCCGTAAATCGAATCAAATTGAATTAAATGAATCGGATCGAAACCGAATACTCCTATTTGAATCAATTGTTAATTTTTTTTCTCGATTTTCTTGCTTAGACCTATTCCAAACCCTAAAAACCCTAATGACTAGATTCATTAACCCAGCTATATTTTTCCAAGAAAGAAGTATTGGCAGTACATTTTAAAGGATACCTACCAATACAATCTTCCCACACATTAACATCATCCAAGTTCTTCATTACTTCCCAAACACAGTTATTGCACTTGAAACCAGCTCCAAGGCTTATCATCAATATTCTATCCCCTTTTTTTAGCCTTTTTTTAGCTTCCATGTAACTCAAAACATACCATAAGCCGGCAGCCGATGTGTTTCCGAATCGATGAAGCGCCATTCGAGTCGGTTCGAGGTCGTATTCATTTAGCCCTAAGCTTCGTCCCATTGCGTCGATCACCGCTCTTCCGCCAGGATGGATACAAAAATAGTCGATTCCGGATTTTAGGTTCAAACCGGATTCCGGACTCGATGTTTTGGACTTATTTCTCCAATAGGTTACCACTGAGTACCGAATGAGTTCCCTTAATGGCAACATTTTAGGTACTAAAACTCGAAGGTTCATCGATACCGCTTTAGCAGCAGCTTTCGGGAGGTTTTTGGTGAGGAAGAAACCGCAGTTGCCTTGATCGTCTTCGATTCGAGTGCAGCTACCATACGCTTCGTCGATCGAACCGACATGGGTTCGGACCAAGTGGTTCAGTTTCAAAATGGCTCGATGTTTAAGCCCTCTTTTGTTTGTTAAAAGCAAAGAACAACCCCCTATACGAAAAAGAATATTGGGGAGCATCATGGACCTTTCTTTGCCTACATACCAATTAGGGCTTAATGATTCCGAGCTCACAACAATGGCGAATTGGTTCTTATATGTTTGAAACAAATGGTTCACAAGATCAACAGCTATAAGACTCGCACTACAACCCATCCCCGACAAATTAAAAACCTTAACATCCTCCCTCATCTTGTACCTATTGATCACTCGAGCCGGTATCGACGGCACCGAAGAAATCATCGAGATGGTAACAACAAGTACATCGATTTCCGACGGCAAAACTCCAGTTTTAGCGAACAGCTTGTCGAGGGTACCGAAGACGATATCGTCGATCTCCGAAAGCGCATTGGAGAGATTCGGGGATTCTTCTCTGCCCGCGATGACGTTTCTTGGGCCGTAAGTTTCTTCCCCAATGCCTGCATTCACCATTGCTTGTAGCAGAAACTTGTACTCTCCGACACCCAGATTTTTGTTCCTCAAAACCAGGTTCCCACACGTTTCGGTGTCGAGTTTCATGTCGTCGGGTGCCTTGTAACACTCGTAAGCTACGATGTAACAGCTTTGGGTCCTCCATAACAGCTTGTAAATGAAGAAAACGAACATGAAATAAAGAAATACCAGAAATATTGTAATGAAAAGCTCCATTGATGAAGATAAAAAAGGGAAGAAAATTAATGGAACTTGTTTTCCTTTGGGGGGGCTGGTTCATTGTATATGAAAGGTTTTACCTGTATTTATAGTTGAAATTTGAATCTGGTTTTTGTGTAGAATTTGGTGTGGAAGTTGGAATTTTGAAAGTTGTAAAAACATATTCAACAACTTGCATGAAAATGGTGTATTAGAGCATTCAGTAGAGTTCAGTAGAGTAGGAGATTGCAGTTGCATAATAATTAATAGTGGCATGTGGAGTATGTCCAGCTGGAAAAAAGAAATTGGGTCTTTGGACTTCGGATGGAAATTAAAAACTGAAATTATTTCTAAAACCAGATTTAGTCCTAACCCAATTGACATCGATATTGTTATTAATACAGGAGGACGTAGGTTCAAGTGCCCTAAAGTGTATTATCCTCCCATTTAAGAATTAGGGAAGGATTATGTATAATTTTAAATATATATGTGGATTAAGTCTTAATTCGATTGGCATCGATATTATCATCAATACAGGAGGACATGGGTTTGAGTGCCCTGAAATGTATTATCCTCTAATTTACATAAATTATTTAATTTTTTATGAAAAAAATGAAATTTTATTTCTAAGTTCATCAAATGGATTTGACAACCAATAAATTTTTAAGGACATGTGATTAATAAATTAGCAATGTAATAATAAATAGCTACAATAAATTTTAAAATTTTCTGTTTGGGAAAGAAATTAAGGGTAAATTATATTAGTAGTGATTAACTAGTAGTAATTTTTTAGTTAATTAATTATGAAAAGTTTAAAAACCTGTTAGTAAATTTTTAAATTTATTCTTTTTGGTCCCCAAATGGTTAACGGTGGCAGTTTTAGAATTGACATAATAGTAAATTTAACCCTCATCATTTATACATTGCGTCAATTTAGTCCTAATTCTAAAAATTTAACCCTAAATACTTACCTATTATGTAATTTAGTCTTTTTGCAATATTTGCTTTCTTTCGACCATTTCACTTAAAAAGCTAAATAATAAATTTATCAGCTAAACTTTTTGAAAATATAAAAAAATGGAGACACTAAAAAATCCAAGATAATAATTTTGTCTTTTCTCATTCTTCTAAAATTAACTCTCACTGTCACAAAGAGAAGAAAAATTGAAAAAAGAAAAATAAAATTACACAATGTGCAAATATTGAGGATTATTTTATTTAGAATTAAGACTAAATTGACATAATTTATAAATTTTGAGGGTTAAAGTTGCTATTATGTCAATTTTAAAAGCGACAACTGTTAACCAGTTGGTGGCCAAAAAAAATTGAATAGTTAGATGACCATTTTATAACTTTTTATAGTTTGGTGACCAAAATGATACTTGTTAAGATTATTTAAGGAGATAAATATTAAAATTATACATGAACTTTGATCTAATGTGCACTTTGATACATGCAATTTGATTTTTGCAATTATGCACATTAAACTTTGATTTTGGTTCAAATGTATATATAAAACCTTGATTTTGATTCAATTGTATACGTTTAAAAATGAATACAAGAATTTATTTTATATCGGATAAGTATAATTATTCGTGTATGTAATATGTAAGCGTAAAATGATATTATATTGCTAATGGTGTTAGTTATTTATGAAAAATGAATCAGTCTAAATGCCATGTATAAAGTTACACAAAATTAATGTTCATGTATAACATTGCAAATTGAACCAAAGTTCATGTGTCGTTTTGAGATTTATCACATCATTTAAGTTATTAATTTAGTAATATTCTATATTAAATACAATAGTTAATAAATAATTAGATCAAATTTAATACATTAAAATAATAATTTTAAGAGATGTTGAATTACTAAACAAATATATTTATTATTTTGGCTTAAGGATGTAAAAAGTCTTCAAACATTAAAAAAAAAAATAATTAAGCCTTTCTTTTTTTTTTTTTGCACTCAGTTGAGCACTTGAACTTTCAAAATGCATCAAAAAGACCCTCAAACTTCTTCAAAAAAGCAATTAATCCCCTGCTTTTTTTACTCAATTGGGTACTTGAACTTTCAAAATGCATCAAAAAGACACTCAAAATTTTTCAAAAAAGTAATTAAGTCCATGTTCTTATTAAAATTTAGAAAAAAATATAAATAATAAATAATAAATTTTAGAAAATATTAAATTTTAATAAAAATATAAAAATTTAAAATTTATAAAAATCGTAAAAAATAAAAAAAATTATAAAATTTTATAGAAATTATAAAAAAATCGACAACCCCTAGTTTTTTCAATTAAAGTAATCATGTATCGCAACACAATGTGATATGTGACAAAAATGATAAAAATAAAATCAATAAAAGTTATAGAAAAATTGTAAAATGCTTCTTTTGGTAAGATAATTTTTATAATTTTTTACTGAAATTTATATTTTTTACATTTTGTATAATTTTCTTATGACTTTATAAAATTTTAAAATTTTTATATATTTTTATATATTTTTACTATTTTTATATATTTTTATATTTTAATAAATTGTTAATATTTGAATTTTTATTACAATTTAATAATATTTATAGCTTTTATTGATTTTAATTTTTATAATTTTAATAAAAGCAGGGCTTAATTGCTTTTTTTGAAAAGTTTGGGGTCTTTTTTATGCATTTTGAAAGTTCAAATACTCAATTGAGTGAAAAAAGAGAGTAGGGGATTAATTGCTTTTTTTGAAAATGTTTGAGAGCCTTTTTGATGCATTTTGAAAGTTCAAATACCCAAATGAGTGAAAAAAAAAAAAACCAGAGGCTTAATTGCTTTTTTTGAAAAAGTTTGAGGAATTTTTGCACCATTAAACCTATTATTTTTAAAACAGTAATAAATATATTTTATTAAAAGAGTTAATTGTACTAGATATCCCTAAACTATAACCCTCATTTTAAATTGGTCCCTAAACTTCAATACGTTTTAATTATATCCTCAAATTATTGATTTATATCAAGCCAAATCCTTTCGTTATTAAAATTGTTAAATGACACATTAAATCTTATATAGCTAAATTTAAATAAAAATAGAATGTTGTCGCATAACTTTTAAAAGTAAAAATAAAAATAAAGTAAAAGCTGAATAAAAAGAGTGAACAATAAAGCCTCCGTAAAAGCTTTGAAAACCTCAAAGCTACATTTTAAAAACATCAATTTTACATATTCATTTTTCTTAAAGTTTTTCATTTTAAATTATATAACATAAAGTTAAGATATAGTGTGTCATTTAATAGTTAAATTAACAATTTTAATAATGGAAGGACCTAATTAATATAACATCGATAGTTTGAGGATGTAATTAAAATGATGTGAAGTTTAGGGATCAATTTAAAATGAGGGTCATAATTTGGGGATGTTTGGTGCAATTAACTCTTATTAAAATGCATATAAAAATTAATTGATACTTTGATTATAATGGTAAAGTTAAATGTTTATTATGTTTGGTGATTTGGGTTCAAATCTAATTATGATTAAATTTTATTAAATTATTATATATAAAAGATAAAAATACTCTAAAAATATAACTTAATCAGTATATGTATATGAGAACGTATTTTAGTAATTTCACAACTAAATTAGTAATCGATGATCTCATGATACCAACTCAATAAAAGACTTAATATAAGTGTAGATTACAATCTACTATTGTCTAGATAATCTCCATGTACCATTAGTATTTTCTTCGTAATTTAATTTTAGATAAACTACACTAATAAATAGGGAATTATTAATAAATTTATTTTATTAAGAGGTTTTAGTATCTATTATAAGATTTTTAATTAATGTTGTGTTTTAGCCCATTGATAAGATATAAATATGGCACATTGAATTCTCAAAGTTCTGATGGTATGTGGTTGGCTATTTATTGGTTTTGGCATAAGAAAAACAATTGAATTTACATAGTTTGTTAAAGTAATAGATACTAATGCGGAGAAATTATTTTATGGATCATTTTGATCATATTTGTTGGGGATCGATCCGATTAAGCAGCAAGTAAAAAATAGTGGAAGAAATTGAGTAATTGATCACACAAATTTAACGTGAAAAAACCCCTCCAAAGAGGATAAAAAACCACAGGCAAAGATAATTTTACTATAATGGCAAAAGAACGAAGAGTACAAAAGATGGAGATAAAAACTAAACCCCAAAAACCCAAAAACAAAGAACCTTCAAAACGTAAACACAAAATTCTCTAAATGTGTTATGAGTTCTAATCTCTAATGGGTGTATTTTTCTAAGGTTGTAAAAGAGCCTATTTATAGGCTAAATTCTTAGGTCAAATGATAATAAAATAATCTAGACTAATCAGAGTTTGATTGAAACAAATAAACAAAATTTAACTGGAAGATTATTTCTCAAATTTGACTAAAATAGGAGTCATACTCAACAAATCTCCACCTTGACTCATATTTCCACAATGTCATCTTTGCCAAAGCCTACCACGGGCATATCTTAAACTATACAGGGAATTAACTAAGTCGAAACTGTGCTTAGAAACTGGAATATTTCTAGCCTTCAACTTGTACACTGTCAAATCAAAACTAACCCAGGTCTAATTTCCACGAACACAGTACCCTAACTTTTCAAAACCTGCATCCAAAAGAGAACCTCTCTTCAACAAAACGGTCATACCTTTTTCCCTCCTATGACCAAGTTGCCTCCACTTCAAACAAGTTAACTTCGACTCCATAACGAACGAGAGACGTCCGATTTCACCAGTCAGTGTAGAACATTCCAGAATATAAAGACTGTCGGTTCTTTTACCTTTTAACAAAACGAGAGCTCTACGAGATACTTTAATGCCGCTCGACTCAATGTTGATTTTGCATCTTTTCAAGTCTAAAATACTCAAAAAGATGAGATTCTTTGGTAAATCAGGTACATACCTAAAATCTGAGAGTGTCCTAATCGTCCCATCGTGTGTATCCTAATTTTAACAATATCAATACCAATTACCTTACTGGATGAATCGTTTCCCATGCTCACAACTCCACCTTCAACCGAACTGTATGTGGAGAACTATTCTCTATTGGGACACATATGGAAAGAACATCCAAAATCTAGGATCCACTCGGACGTAAGCTTGGAATTATCACTCATTAACACTAACATGAAATTATCACCGCTTTCATCGGCCAAATACATCTTCCTCATTACTCTCAGCAGCTTTTTTATTTTGTAGTTTATAACAATCTGCTTTGACGTGACCAAACTTTTTACAATACCAACACATTTTTTCTCGCTTCTTTGATGCTACCAAAACGAAAGCTTGCCTATCTGCCTTACTATCCGAACCAAACTCATTATCGAGTTTGTCTCTACTCAACAAATGACCCTTCACATCTTCGAACGAGAGTTTGTCTCTGTCATAAATCAGGGTCTCCCTGAAAGACTTGCATGAAGTGGGGATAAAAAACCACGGGCAAAGATAATTTTACTAGAATGGTAAAAGAACGAAGAGTACAAAAGATGAAGATAAAAATTAAACCCCAAAAACTTAAAAATAAAGAACCTTCAAAATGTAAACACAAAATTCTCTAAATATGTTATGAGTTCTAATCTCTAATGTGTGTATTTTTCTAAGGTTTTAAAAGAGCCTATTTATAGGCTAAATTCATAGGTCAAATAATAAAATAATCTAGACTAATCGAGTTTGATTGAACAAATAAACAAATTTTAACTAGAAGATTATTTATCAAATTTGACTAAAATAGAGTCATACTCAACAATATTATTTATGGTCTCTTTTCAATTATTTAATAATATTTTAGTAATTTTTCATGTCATTGACACATAATTTTAACAATTTTTTTACCATGAATCTCAAACCTCAAATCCTGAATACTGAACCCCAAAAATAAAACTCTAACCCTAAAATCAAACTTAAACCCTCAATATTGAACCTCAAATCTCAAACCCTAAACATAAATTTTGGATTTGAGTTTGAATTTGGGTTTAGGGTTCAAGGTTCGAAATTCAAGGTTTAAGGTTAAAAAATTACCAAAATTATGTGTTAATGACATAGAAAAAATTACTGAAATATCATTAAATAATTGAAAAGTGGCTATGAATAATGTGGTCAGAACTCAGAAGGGTCCATAAAATAATTTCTCTAATAATCTGGGTTTAATCCAATTATTTTTTGGTAATTATTTTTAATAGATATTCAATATATTTAAGATTATTTTTTTATCTTTCATACCAGATTTATGGCCTATGTTTGGAATTTGTAATTGTCTCTCCCATTAATATTATCACCAAAGTTCAATATATTTAAGATTTTAAGCTTATGACATTCATAATATCATTTTCTAATGTTACATTCATTGTACGTGATTTTATGTGTTTATTTTTTAATTTATTAAACAATATAATTTTACGATATGTAATTAATACAAAACAAAATTATTTAAAAAATAAATAATTAAAATATACTAAATACAAATATTACAATAAAATAATTCCTACTCAAATGTTTGGCATATCATATATTAATACTACTGGTCTTCAATTTTCATTTTTTCTTATTCTTTTAATCAATAAAATGAACTTAATAATTCGTAAATAATAATTAATATAAATACTTCAATTTATTTTATATTAGATAAATACAATTATTTTTGTATGTAATATATAAACATAAAATGATGTTATATCAATAATTGTGTAAATAATTTATGAGAATTGATCAAATCAAAATTTTATGTATAAAATTACACAAAATCAAAATTCATATATGCAATTGCGTATTAAACCAAAATTCATGTATAATTTTGAGATTTATCCTTTTAACAAATTCAACAAGAATTAGGTAAGTAGAAATAAATTTTGGTTGACCATATTCTTTTATTCCAAAATACATTTTATGATTTAAAATACATTAAAATAATTTTATATTTTCATTTAAAAATATTATCCCAAATAATAATTACTATATATCAAAATTTCACATGAACAAATCCAAATAAGATACTGTCTTTATCGACTTGATTTATATAATAAAACTATATTTTATCACTCTTTAAAATTTAAAATTAATTTAAATATAATAACATAAAATTATAATTTAATAATTTGATTCTAACGAAATCGATCCAATCGATTAATTCGATAAATTTAAAATCAAACCCATTCCATATTGTTTTAAAAAGTGAGGTAGTAACGTGGGCAAGTGGGAAAAAGCTATTAATATCCTATAGCAGACATACCATTGAAGCTGCATGTGTAGGATGGTGTTGTGGGCCAATTCACTTGGCGATGTGCTTAATTAAAAAAAATCTATCACACATTAATTGTTATTTAAGTAGCCAACCTGTTATGAATATATATTAAAAAAGAATGGTAGATATTTATTACTTTTTAGAAGGTGGTGTAATAAATTTTTTTATTGTGAATTGAGTTTTAACTTGTTAATGTAGGAGGACGTGAGTTTGAGTGTACTGAAGCGCGTTATCCTCTTATTTATGGGTTGGGGAGGGACTATGATAGTTCTAGGCATCGTATAAAAGAGAATAGATATAATCAAAACTTATAATGAGATTGTTCAAAAAAAACTTTTTGTCAATCTGTCTTATTAATTGAATTAAATCGAACCTGATTATATCCAATTTTTTTATACCCAAAACAAATACAAAACACATAAAATAAAATAAAAATTACAAATACCAAAATTAGTAATTATAGACTTCTATATATATAATTTCAGTTAGCTTCTCCCTGCTCATATGGTCACAAACTTTTCTCCTGATTTTGCCTAGACTTTCATAAAACCCAATTTAGCACCTCATCATTTTTCTTGGACCACTGGATTTTTTGAAATTGGTCATTCAGTATGAAAATGTAGGTCGAAATTGGATTGAGTGACCAATGAATTAGAATATGACCACTCTAAATCTACCCAATGTGGCCTAATAAGCATGTTCGCTACTTACGGCTCGGTCTTGATTCAATTCATTCCAAGTTCACTTTTAAAAACTTGCTTTGCGTATACCTATGCTTCATTGATTTCTTCATAAATAACTTTAATTTTGTGATCCCAGCCAATTCTTCATGGACATTACTCTATGACTACATGTGTGAAGTCCAAAATTTGAACCAAACTAGTAAATGGACGTTCCCACAGCAAATGCTCCATGTTTTCTTCCTCTACTTGACAAAGTGAACATTTAGTATCAGGGGCGTAGATATGGGAGCATGGAGGGACCCGGCCCCATGAAATTTTTTCATTTAAAATTTTTAAAATTTTAAATTAGTAAAGATAAAATTATACTTTTGTTCTTTTTAAAAATGATAAAAAAATTGATTTAATCCTTTAAAAATTATAAAGATATAGGCTATTAAAATGGTGAAATTACATTTTTACTATCGTAAAAATCACAATTTAATTTTGACCCCTCGAAAATGGATTTTCTGACTTCGGCCCTGTTTAAAATTCAATGATCCTATCCTCTTCTAGAAAACCATGATTACTTAATTTGTATGGTAATTTAAGTTTCCATAGAAATTGTCTTATTTTTGGGGGGACAGCAAGAATGGTCCTGTTTATATTTTCTTACCTGAACATTCGTGAGTTCTTGAAAATAAGCAGATTTTACAGAAAACTCACCATCTTGGGAGTGTGTTTTAATCTTATCTTCATGTGTCCATCAAAAAGTGTTTTTGCATCCCACAACCTTTGCGTATTCATATTAACGATCACATTTATACTTTCTTCTTGACAAAATGGTCCTAATTGCTCCAAATTTCTCCATTTATTAACATTTTGCCGACGTTTCTATTGAAATTTAGAATGTTTTAACACTTTGTTTTACTATTTTAAAATTTTTTTTAAAGGTAATTTCATTAAATTATTCAATGAATGAAACCATACAATTTAGAGAGAAAAAAATAGCAAACATTCGTCGTAAATAGTGCAGGACAAGCTCCATCAACACAACAAAGGCTTTAGCCTTAGCATCAATAGAACATTATGGCACGTTAACAATTGGCTTTGTCACAACTTAAACACGACGTATTTGGAGTGATTGCAAGCACTTAATACGATAGGAAAATCAGTCCCAGTTGGTCCAAAGCGGCGAGCAAAAATAGATAAAAGAATCTAGCATTCACCAAACTAGAGAGGCGGCAACAAAATCATCCCTAAAATCACTTGTAAAACTAAGATTACATGTTTAAGCAAAACTAAAAAAGTGCTACAAGAGCAGACAAAAACTTCTAAAACTGAAGACTTTTATTAAACAATGGAAAAATAAACAAAAATATATAAAACTTGAGACAACATGGGTCCAAATCGACACGTGAAATCATTTATTATTTTGAAATACTTTCAAAACAGAAACAAATAAAGAAGTTGACGAAGAGCCACCCACTTTTAAAGAAAAACTACTAGTGGTCGATGGAGTTTTAGCGAACAATAGACACCATCAACTATCTATCACAACTTGTGAAGACAACAAAGATATTCACAAAATAGATCTGCAAAGCTTTAATGGCTAGCTTATGCATGCATTTTTATAAGGGATGGGCTTCGTATTTTCGGCCGAACAGACGGTGGCGTTACAACGAGAAGCTTCCTAACGTTGCGACTACGGACGACGTCATGATGACACAAATGGGGTACTATTTAAAATACTTATGTTAATGATTATATATTTTTATGATTTAATTTACAAAAGTTTGGTCACTATTAGTAATTTGGGTCGGATTAGATTGATTTAATTTAAAAACGGTAAGCTAACGTGGCACGTTAAATCATCATTTCAAATGAAAATTTTAAGTTAAATTTTAATGCCAAACGAAAAATATAGGGACTAATTGTATAATTTAACCAAAAAATTTTGTTTGAAATAATGATTTAACATGTCACATCAACTTATCGTTACACCATTAACGACAATTAACGACTCAGTGACTAAAATGTTACAACACGTTAACGTAAGTGACAAAATGTAACATTTCAAACATAAGTGACTAAAATGTAACATGAGGTAAATAAAATGATTGTTTTGATGGTTTACCTTAATTTAAATACAAATTTGATTAGTTTTTAACTAAAGTAAAAGCATTTATTTATCATACGCTACAAATAGAAAACACAAAGTGATTCCAATAAATGTTTAATTATTTATATCTTTATTGAGTAAAAAAAACAGATAATAAAATCACGAGACATTGGTTTAGTGGTAATATTGAGATTATAATTTTTTTTTATATTATGCATGTTTGTTTTACGGTTTATGTCCAGGGTTTATGGTTATCCTTCCTAATAATGTTGCTTCTAAAATTTGAATCTACGTTTTCCCCTTAGAAGTGCAATATGCCTTATTATTGCATCCGACCACTTGTTGGTAGATCATAAAAAAATTTAAGATTTCGAATATGAGTGTTACTATATATAAATAAGTGGCTTTTGCTTCAAATGGTTAATTAATTAATTATTAAGTTTAATATTTATTATGATTTATTATTATTATTTATTATTGTACTTAAAAGAACTTTTGTTTAATAATTTTAGGTAAATTATAAAATAGTCATCTAATTATTTGCGTATTTTTGTTTGGTCATTTAGGTTTAAATTTTTTTTATTTTAGTCATTAACGTTATCGAACTTTAATATTTTGGTCACTCCTCCATTAAATCTTTAGCAATCATGTTTTTATTGGCATAATAAATTTATCCTCTAATGTTTACAAATCCTATCAATTTAGTTCTAAATTTAAAATTAACAAATTAACCCTCAACTTTACACATTACATCAATTTAGTCTTGATTCTTAAAATTAAAATTTTAAAAATAAAAAATTTGTTTAAAAGTTTGATTTTTATAAAAATACATACAAGGTCATGAAAGTATTTATAAATAAATGAATATATTTTTCTTATTATTTTTGAAATTTATTAATAAAATAATAATCTTATAAATAGAACAATTTAAAAGAGAAAAATCATGAAGAAAACTTAGATATATTCAACTTTTCTCTTTTTCAACATTAATGATTATCGTATTCAAATTGGGTCAAAAACTACATCCTAAGGTCAAAGAGAGTGAGAATCAATATCTTTAGGTAGTTGCGCATAATGGGTTCGTTGTCCTTGAGGGCAAGTATGATTGGAGGTATATAGGTGAGGATAAGGTATTGGAAACTAAGGGATTCGATGGAGGATGCGGAAATTAAGGAGTTTAAAGTAAGGATTATTAGGACCGGTGGTTGTGGGCTAAGGCGGTGCCCAACACTCGGCAAATTTGACGAGGACTAATAAGTGAGGCCAGACATATAATAAAATGTGTTATTTATAAAATAAACTTTTTTTAAGAAAAATGAAAAGTTTGAATCTAGTTTAAGTCTTGTTTGTGGGGTTTTTTTAAAATATTTTATTTATAAAAATATTATTTTAATAAATAAATTTCATGTCAAAAAAGAAAAGAAAAAAATGAGTATTCTTTTATTTATTGTAATCACTGAATTTTGTCCGGGATTAATTTCGTGTTTAAAAAAAAGAAAAAAAAGAATTTTTTTAAAAATTACATTTTGACACTTAATCTTTTCTAAAATTATTTTTTGACCCCAAAATTTCTTAAAATTACATTTCAACCCCTGAACTTTTCTAAATTACCTTTTGACCCTTAAACTTTCTAAAAATTACATTTTGACCCCTTAACTTTCTATAAATTATGTTTTGGCCTCAAAACTCTTGCTGCATTTACATTTTGGTCCCTCTGGCAGCAACCAGCGCACCTTGCGCCTGAAACGGCGGCGGCCGACCTAGGCCCTCCCTAGCCCACTTGCTACCAGCAAAAAGAACAAAAAATCAGCTATAAATGGGGCTTAAAACCCCAAAAATCAGGACCCCCCATAATCAAAAAAAAAGTTTCAAAGAAAAAGGAAAAAAAAAGGCTTTGAGAAAGAAAAAGAAAAGGAAAAGAAGAGAGGAGAGGAGGAGGCGTCGGCGGCACCGTGGCGTCGGCGGCAGCAAACGACGACGGTGGAAGCTAAGTTTTGAAGAAGAAGAAGAAGAAGAAGAAGAAGAAGAAGAAGAAGGAAGAAGGAAGAAGGAAGGGGGAAAGAAAAAAAGAAAAAAGAAAAAGAATTTTTTTAAAAAAAATAATCAGGCCGATCCGACCCGGGTCCGACCCGGCCGACCCTAGAACCCGACCTGCAGCAGCCAACAGCCCATCAGCTTACCAGGCCCGGAGAACAGCCCAAAAACACAACAACAAAAAAAAGAAGAAGAAACAAAGTACAAGGCCCAAAGCAAAAAAGGGGCCCAAAGCAAAAAAAGAAGCAGGCCAATAGAAGGCCCATTTGCGCACCAGCCCAGGCCCGCACACACCAGCCCAGCAGGCAGCCCAACGGGCAGCCCAGCAGAGAAAAAAAAGAGAGGAAAAAAAGAGAGAAGAAAAAAGAGGAAAAAAGAACAAAAAAAGGTTCAATTTGTGTAACCCGTTCGACGAAGCTCGTGTTTCGAGATCTTTCAGGTAATTTCATTTATTTCACTTTTAATTTAATACTCATATTTTTATGTTATTTCGTTTTAATATTTTTAGTACTTTATGCATTTTTATATTTTTGTATTTATATGTTTAACTTAATTCAATTTCAATTTTATTTTATTTTAAATTATTTTAATAAATAAGGTAACGAATCGATTTAACATTAAATCGTTGATTTCATCGCTATGTTGGGTGAATATCACCGGTTTATGTTAAACACGATGCGTCCTTTTAAAAATTGTAAATATTCAAAAAAAAATTCAAAAAAAAATTTTCCGTGTTTCGAAATTTTCGTGTCTTCAGAAAAAAAATTTCGTATTTCAAAAAAAATATTCGCGTTTTTAAAAAATAAGGCAACGAATCGATTTGACACTAATTCGTTGATTTCATTGCTATGTTGAGTGAATATCATCGGTTTGTGTTAAATATGATACATGCTTAATAAAAAAATTGAAAAATCTGTGCTTTTAAAAAAATTCCGGTGTTTCAAAAATTTTAATGATTTCAAAAATTCTCGTGTTTTCAAAAAAACTCATTTTTAAAATTTTTCGTGTTTTCTAAAAATTTCCGTGTCTCAATAATTTTCATGATTTCAAAAATTCTCGTGTTTTCAAAAAAATTTATTTTTAAAATTTTTCGTGTTTTCTAAAAATTTCCGTGTCTCAAAAAATTTCATAATTTCAAAAATTCTCGTGTTTTCAAAAAATCATTTTAAAATTTTTCGTGTTTTCTAAAAATTTCCGTGTCTCAAAAATTTTCATGTTTTCAAAAATTTTCGTGCTTTCAAAATTTTTGTGTTTTTAACAATTCTCGTGTTTTACTAAATTTTCGTGTTTCAAAAAATTGTATGTTTTAAAAAAAAATTTCTCGTGTTTCAAAAATTGTTGTGTTTTTAAAAATTTTCGTGTTTTTAAAATTTTTGTTTTTTAAAAAAATTTTCATGTTTTAAAAAAATTTCGTGCTTCAAAATTCCCGTGTTAAAAAAAATTCTCATGTTTCAATCGGATCACGAGTAAATATTAAATTGAATTCGTATTTTTTGAAAATTAAGACAACATGCGTTTAACGAGATACCAATTTTGGGCGTCGCGAGGGTGCTAATACCTTCCTCGCGCGTAACCGACTCCCGAACTCTAATTTTCTTTGTATTTTCACGTAAACCTAAAATTACCTCTTTTTTTTTGGAAAATTTAAAAATAAATTTTTCTTCTAAAAAGAGAATTTATTAGGTGTCCGATCACACCTAGAAAAAAAGATCGGTGGCGACTCCTTTTTTAAATAAAATCGGGATTCTGTTTTAAAACTTTCAATAGTTACTTCGTCTAGCGCCCATGCCCAAATTTTTAGGTCGCTACATTTATAATTTTGTATGTATTTTTATAAAATCTTATTTATTTTCATTGAAAAATAAACTCTTATATTATTTTTATTTTTATTTTTAAGAATCTAAATTGATAGAATGTACAAAATTGAAGGCTAAATTTGTTGAAATTTTAGAATTAAAATTAAATTGATAGAACACAGAGACATTGGAGGTTAAATTTATTATTTTGCCAATAAAAAGGTCATTGTTAATTATTTAATGGAAGAGTGATCAAAATATTAAAATTAAATAACGTTAATAGGTAAAATAGAAATTTTTAAACCTGGTGACCAAAGTGGAAACATGCTAATAATTGGGTAATTATTTTATAGTTTATCCATAATTCTAACTTAAGAAACTTAAAACAGAATCAAGTTAGATAATAATTATTGTCTTAATTATATTGGATACAATGTAGAGACATTGCACTCTTAACGAGAGAATACATATTCAAACATTGGAAATGACATTGTTAGGAGAGACAACAATGAATGGAATAACAATGAACTCTGAACATAGACACTAAAACAAGTATAAAAAATACTAAAAAAATATCTTAATTCTTACATAAATTTATGCTAAATTTTGTCGCACCCATTTATCATAAAAAAAAGTGCCCATTGAAAGTCAAGGTGGATCAAAACTTGTCGAATTCGAGTATTGTTGTCATCCTTATATGTTATATTTTACTTTCTAGTAGAGCCAAATCAAATCAAATTTTATTTTATTTTATTTTATTTCATTTTTATACATTTGTAACGAATTCAAACACGGCATTGACTAAAATACCAATAAATGCCATTTTTTTTTAAAATTATAGAAATAGGCCGAATTTTTGAATTTACGAGAATGGACTGATTTAGGAAAACCTAGACAAACAGATTTGCAGCTTGTTACTAGACAATGAGGGATTGCTTCCTCTTTTAACTAACAACATAAGATTAAATGGTACACTATACACATATCTCATATCTCATATTGCTTAAAAAAAAAAGAAAAATTAGACTATTGGTCTATATAAAGCCACTTTTAGTGTTGATTTGGTAAAAAGCACTTAAAGATAGAAGCGTTTTTCTGTCAATATACTGAAAATGCGTCTAGTTGGAAGTGTCATTTTATTGGTGACACACAAAAAGCGCTTCCAGCTCAAAGCGTTTTTCTGAGTTTTCCCTAAAAACACTTCCAGTTCTAAATTAGCTTATTCTCGTAAATATTCAAAAATTCGGCCTATTTCTGTAATTTAAAAAAAAACGGCATTTATTGATATTTTAGTCCACGGCTTATTCAACCCGGCCAAAAAGCAATTTTCCCACCAAACACGCCTTAAGTAACGGAAAGCAACGACTTCTCAGAACATCTCGGACACCAATAAAACGACAGCGTACTAAGCAAAACAACAGCAGCAACAAAAATAACATGGCATCGCTTCCGTACGCCGACGTGGACAGTACCCAAAGAGCAATCGCCGGTCAAGCCGAGGGCTTCGGCCGGTTCGCAGTCGGTGGTCTCCACGGCCCTCTAGTCACGGTCACCACTTTATCCGGTCCGTTTCCTCTAAATTCTTCTTTCAACTTAATTTTTTCCCTTTCAAATTACACTTATTTTTTACATATAATTTCCTTGAAGACGACGGTCCGGGTTCTCTCCGAGACGCTTGCCGGAATCCGGGACCGGGTTGGATCGTGTTCAAAGTGTCGGGAACAATCCGATTATCGACGTACTTAAGCGTGGGCTCTCACAAGACAATTGATGGACGAGGCGAAAGGGTAAAGCTGACGGGGAAAGGGTTGAGATTGAAAGAATGTGAGAATGTGATTGTTTGTAATATGCAATTTGAAGGTGGAAGAGGACACGATGTTGATGGGATTCAAGTAAAGCCAAATTCGAAGCATATTTGGATCGATAGGTGTAGTTTTAAAGATTATGATGATGGCTTGATTGATATTACTAGAGGAAGCACTGACATCACTGTTTCTAGGTAAATTTTCCTTCTTTTTAATGGTTTTTAGTGTTGATATTTGAAATTATTGTTTGAGATGGTGTTGGTTTATGTGATTATTGTTGAAGCAGATGAGGTTAGAATTTTAGGGTAAAGTAGTGATTGGATTGAGCTTTAATGGTTTCAATATTTTTCAATCTAACATATTACAAATTAAAATGCATGCTAGAACTTGGTGATGCAAACACTGAAAATGGTATTGAATGTGAGGATTAAATTCTGGGTTTGTTTTGGTTTCTGCAAATCTTTCTCCTAATAGATGCTTGGGAAGTGTTTTATATCTTAGAGGATTGTATCAAATATGTGTCATATACAAAAACTTCAAAGGAAAATGAAAAGTTAAGTACTATAGTTTTGTAATCAGTGAAACAAAGATTGATGGATTTGTGTTTTCAATTTTTGTCATTTTGCCCCTTAAGGATTATCTTATTCTAATAATTAAGCCAATGATGCCTTAGTTTAATGGCAATGTTAAGCCCTGAGATCTTTGAGATTTTGAGTCTTGTGTGTAAGTTCTCTTTAGATTTATTTAGGCTTGAGGCCATTGTGTGCGGCCGTGTCTGGATATATTCTGGTTATCAGTTTGATCATGCATAGTTGCAGTTATTTAGATGTATTGATTGTACTTGTAACTGTATAATGGTTGAATTCAGAGTTGTAGAGGGTTTTTTACATCATTTTTGTTTATTCAATTTAGGCTCCCCTACAATGGATTTTATGAAATGGTCTTTTGAATAAACTGGGTAATAATCAGTGAATTGACATTGGATTCTGGGTTTTAATGTGATTTCAATGTTGTTTTTTCTGCAATTTCGGTGCCCCCCAGATGTTACTTCACTCAACATGACAAGACAATGCTCATTGGAGCAGATCCTACTCATGTAGGAGATAGGTGCATCCGAGTGACGATCCACCATTGCTTCTTCGATGGAACTCGGCAAAGGCAACCTCGTCTTAGATTTGGGAAGGTTCATTTGTATAACAATTACACTCGAAACTGGGACATTTATGCTGTTTGTGCAAGTGTAGAAGCCCAGGTAAATGTGTCTTTCGTTTTTTCTTTTTGATGGAAATAGATAATGTTCTTTCATAATTGTGTATATTGTGTTTAATCAGATATATTCTCAATGCAACATATATGAAGCAGGAAAGAAGAAGAAAACTTTTGAGTTTTATACCGAGAAGGTGACAATCTTTTACTAAACAAAACCTAACATGATGATATACTTGTGATTTGGACGTATTTGGTTGGTTTTGGATCATGTCAATTCGGGCTTTTAAAATTATTGTGTCAATTCGGTATTCAAATTTTTTCAGGTATTTTCAATTCAATAAGTTTAGGGTTTGGATCAATCTTAGATTTTGGACATTCAGGTTTGAAGCTCGAATCATTTGAGTCCTAGTCACTTAGTATTCGGGTTATTTTAAGTTACTTGTTTGGATCATATTTTGGTTCGAGTCAGGCAACTATAAGTTATTGATGTTTTACTATCAAATCAGTTTGAGCCAAGTTCAGGTTGAAGATGATTATGTCAGGTTCCCCAATTTAAAAGCTTAGTTCAGATTGTTTGAGTTCTAGTCACTTTGGATTAAGGTCACTTCAAGATACTTGTTTGAACCATTTAAAGTTCAGATCAGATTTAGGTTTGGATCAATTCGTGCTCAAGATGGACAAGTTTAAGTTTATAAATAAGGTTGAGTTGAGTTTAGTTTTGAGTTGATTGGGTTGGTTTGTGCTTCCAATTTAGGTCATGGCGGGTTTAGTTGATTTTGAGTTTAAGCCATTACTTGTTCAAGGGTTCAGGTTGATATCATTTAAACTCGAATTTGTTTTGAATGCCGCTCTTGGCCCGAATATACAGGCAGGGGATAGGGAAGAGGCGAGTTCAGGTGTAATAAGATCGGAAGGAGACCTGTTTTTGAATGGTGCACAATCATGCTTATTAGCAGCAGGCAGTGGGGAAGGAAGTGTGTTCCACCCAAGTGAATATTATAAAACATGGACAATGGAAGCTCCCTCGGACTCTTTGAAACAAGTTCTTCAAGTATGCACAGGTTGGCAACCTGTTCCTCGGCTTCTTGATCACCATAAGTGATGATTGTATTTAGTGCTTTTTTCTTTATGAATCTAATTTATGTGTTTTAAATAGCTAACGAGGGGTAAAAGGAATTAACTAACGAGAGGTAAAAGGCTATGGAAACCCTGTATTAGAAAATAAATTATATTTTGCTCTCCATTCAAAAAGCATATTGATCTTTTCTGATAAAAATTTATACATTTGTACTGTTAAAATTATCGTAATTAATGATATAATCAGATAGTGATACATAGAATACCGCGTATATATCATGCTAACAAAAACTAAATTACTCAATTTAATCTTCAAAATATGTTATCATCAAGAAAGTATAGTTTTTAAAACCATTTTAACACCAACCAAATATTCCATTCTTTATACAAAGATGAGCAAATATTCTTTTTATCAAATAGGAAGCAAACGAGGTTTCAATAATATCGAATTAAAACTTCTCAAACTAATTGGATTTTAATTTCACTCCTCATCAAGAAATGCAAAAAATCCATAAATTACCATTCAATCAAAAAGACCAGAATCTTGGTTTTTAACAAGGGGGCAAAAAAGAGTTTCCAAACATGAAGATCGAAACAAAATCACAACTTGGGTTTTACGGAAGACGATGCTAGAAAGTAAAGAGCAAATCGATATGTAAATAGAATGTGAGAGATCCTACCCTACACCTTAATAGCATACTTCCTCATTGGGAAGTACATTTCCTTCTTCTTCTCCCTTTCGGTCTTCAAAGATGCCTGCAAAGCAAAATAACAGATGTTCAATGATTCGGGTAGTTCCCATAGAACCTGATGCTGACAAGAATTAACAGATATTGCTTCAACCGAAATCAAAAGGATATGCTTATACCTGGTGCTTGGTAAGCCTTCTGCGGATAGCTCGCGTCTTCTTGGGACGGAGATCGAGAGGCAAGAATTTCTTCTTCTTGTATGCCTCCCTCAATGCAGACTTCTGCTTCTGTGATATTACTGTCAGAACTTGAGCAATGGACAGCCTCACCACCTTTCTGCATCCACAACACCACCAGACTCAGAACAAAGTTCCGAAACCAATGAACCGATAACCAGAACACTGGAAAACCGGAACAACAAGACCTCAAGTATTCAACTAAGAAACCGTAAACAGAACTTCAAAAAAGCAAAAAGCTCGACTTGTCAACCAAACCATTTCAAGTTCATTTTCACAGCTTTCTATTTCACTTCTCGCAATGTCAGAAAACGATCAAACTCAAGTAAAAACAGAGCATATAGCAGAATAAACATCAATCCAAACATTATTCCTCCATAGAAAAAGTAAAATCATGCAGCTTGCTATGCATGAAAACCAGTTTCTTACATTGTATTCTTGAAAACCATTAGTATTAAAATTTTATTTATTAAAACAAAATATGCTATTCAAATCAGAAGAAACATTTCATTCCACCCATTTCTTAATACTTTTTCAATTATATAATTTACATTTTCACTAAAAAACCAAAGAAAATTACAATTACCCATTTCTTCAAATAAACTAAGAAACCAAATCCCAATTTATATGCTCAATTAAACATAAACTTAAGATCCATAGCTAAAACATAATAAAATCAACAAAAATGAGAGAGAGGAATAAGGTTTACATCTTAGAAAGCTTGTTAGGTGCACCACCGGTAACTTTAGCAACGCGAAGAAGAGCAAGTTCAGCTTTGAGATCTTTCAACTGAGCCAAAAGATCGGTTTTTGATTTCTGTCGCAACTCATGAACCTTGATCCTTGCTGTTTTTATTTATTTATTTACAAAAAAAAAAGAGTTAAAAATCCGTGTTCATCATTCTTCAAACTAACGATAACATGTAAGAAAAATATAGAGAATTTACAGGCTTTTTGATCAGTTACCCATTGCTTTTCTTCTTTTGCTGTTCTGCTGCTGGGACGACAACGGCGGCCTCTTTCTGTTTTCAGGGATAAATATACGCTGAAACCCTAAATTTAAAGAAGCGAAGGGTTTTTTAAAGTGTGGAGTTTGCTTGGGCCTTACTGGGCTTTATTTCTTTCTTTTGATATTTTTGGGGCGTAATCTTCATTGGAATTATGAAATTTAAGTATTGGAATTAAAATAATACACTAATTATATCCATAATTATAATCAGTATCAACAAGTGTCGGGTACAATTAGAAATTGAAATGGAACGGGGTGGAGGTAAGGGAGGATGTTGTTAAACGTTTTATAATTGGCATGTTTTGCTTCACCACTCATCTCGTTATACTATGGATGTATAATCTTCAAAACCACGACCACCTTCATAGATGTTAGAAACATTCATCCCCACCTCGTTTCACTCCGTATCAATTTAACATTTGCTACTTATCTTTAACAATTTCAATCTTCTGAAAGTCAAGTAAATATTTAAACATATTTCTTAAAAACTTGAGGAGAGTCATAACACTAAACCAAAGCTATGAATTGCAAAAAATAAAAATTAAAAACTAGAGAAATTCTCTCTTTCCGAGAGCATAGGAAGAAGAAAAAAAAATGGTGAAAGTAAGCGGGTGGCTTGGAGGGAAAAAAATGGGTTGAGGAAGAAGTCAAATTTAACAATTGACATGGCATGCACAGTTAGCTGGCATTAAGGATTTAACGATCGAGTGATCAAATTGTAAGTTTTTTTTTATTTGGGTGAGCAAAATAAAAGTGCCCAAAAAGTTGGGTGACTAACTAGATAGTTTACCCTATAATTTTTTATATATATATTTGTGTATATTAATAAATTTTAAACACATGTTTGTATTCTAAATTGTGGTTTTCACACGGTATATGGGTGATAGGATTAGGGGAGAGCAAAACTCGAATCAATTCAAAAAAATTGATTTTTTTAAATTTCGAGTTAATCGAATTGAGTTATTCGAGTTATTCATTTTTTTCAAGTCAACTTGAATAAGTAATTCGAGTTTTGAGTTTGAGTCGAGTTGAATTTTACAATTCGAATAACAGATTGGTATAAATACTCATTTGATTCTTATCAAAATTGAAATTAAGCAAATTGATCTCTCTCAACAAAATTACAAAACAAAATCAAAATGATTTTCAAAAATTCAAAATATTTATAAAAATTCCAAAATTTATATTTTTTAATTATATATAAATTTAAAAAATTCTGAAGAATATATAAACAAAGTTAAAATTTTAAAATTTTCTAAAATAATAATTTTGGGACATAAATAAATTAATTAATGGTTCAAATTCATCATACTAAAGTATCTTATATTTTCTTATTTTGCTTTGAAAAAGTTTTCAAATATATATGGTTTCAAATTTATGTACTCCAACATTGAATTAGTTATAAAGTAACAAGATTTTAATTTAACTCAAACAATTTCACTCGATTCAACTCGACTTAAATTTCATTTCTCTCGACTTGATTTGGAAAATTTTCAAATTGAGTTAGGATGATAAAATAAGACTCGTTAACTCGATTAACTCAATTTTTTTACTCAATTCGATTCAACTCGATCTAATCGAACACTCACCCTTAGATAATATTTTTTTATTAATGACGTTGTTGACTAAGTTATTGTCACAAATTAACTCGACACCAACTCAAGGTTGATGACAAAACAACGATAAACAATTGTAGTATTCTTAACCTGATGTGTTTTTGTGTTCAAATTTCATTTTACTTATAGTTTAATCTATTTTTTCTTTTAAAATCATAAATATTTATCAATTAATTTCAAACCATAAATTTTATTATTTATTATATGTTATTTTAAACACACATCTATATTCTAAATAGCGATTTCCACGCATATGCATGTAATATGATTTCTAGTAGTATATAGTTTTAATATACAATAATCACTTAATACGTGAAAAGTGTAATCAATCTTACATATAAAAAGTATGTTTGGACACCATAGAGTAATAGTAATAAAGTATAATTACAATAAATTATCTATATTGGTGTCACTCTTAACTGAATCCATCAATTCAATTATGAAATTACAAAAATATCATTCCTTTTAAATTATAATTAATATTATTATAACGATACTTTTATACCATCTTTAAATAAAAAGATTAAAATTATAAATTGAATGATCGAATGTGTTTTCAAAAGCAATAAAATTACTATCATTGATTATAATAATTTCATAAATATGTGTAACTATAATAATTGCTTTCCAAACACACAAAATTGATAAATAAAAGCATGCTTTTAAGGAAACAATGGATTCTCTGTGTGAAAATGCTGTGCCTGGAGATTGCTTTGCGGAAGGTTTAATTCCTAAGAAGATCCATTTTAGGGATAACTTCTTGGAAAGACAAATTAGTTGGTTTTTCTTCTAACATTGCTGGGACAGATTTAGAGGTGAAGGAGGATTTTGACTTGTTGGAAGTCCATTATCAACGGTATTCCCTCAATCAAATTTTCAGATAGGATTTAACAAATTCTTACTCGAGATATGGGAAATACTGTGATCTTGAAGCTCTTGGGATGCAATATTGGTTTCTCGGTTTTACAAAATAAAATTTACATCATATGGAATCCCTCGTTGCCATTCCATTTTATGGATATCAAGAATGGATACTTCTTGGCCAAATTTGAGAATAAACTTGACTGTGAAAATGTCCTTTCGGCAGGTCCTTGGACTATTCTTGGTCAATCTCTGACAGTACAACCATGGACAGTATCCTTTGACCTAGCATAAACATTTTCGAGCGTGGTGATGTTGTGGATCAGATTTCCGAGTTTGTCGAGCTACATGTATAAGCAAAAGGTATTAGTGGAAATAGGGGGTCTGATGGGCAAGGTTGCCAAATTGGATATGAATACCGATAACAAAGCAAGAGGTAGATTTGCACGTATGGTTGTGTATATTAATCTGGATAGACCTTTGGCGTTTCAAATTTTAATCAATGGTAAAATATAGAGAGTCGAGTATGAATTTTTACCAACGGTCTATTTTCACTATGGAAGATATGGCCACATGAAGGATGTCTACCCTTTTAGGGTCATTGAACCCAGCTCTGAAAAGAATCCACCACTGTCTGAAACTCTACTAGAAGTTGTATGGTGATTGATGGAATAGGTGAGAATGGCAGAATATACGGGCCATGAATGCTGGTGGAGAAGATATCAAGGCGGAAATCGAGGGATTCACCACATATTGACACTGGAATCATGACAAAGAAAAATGAGGGATCTCATTTTAGGGCTCTAACAAAAATGGAAATTATCCCTGGAATTAAATCAGGTAATAAAGATGAGAGTTTGGCTAATCGCAGTAATAAGGGGAAAAAAGTTCTATTCAGAGGTAATCAAAGGATTGAGGCTCCCCACTTTATTGTAGGCCGTCTGGAAAATAGGGCTTAGAATAGAGGCCCATTTAATGAATTAGACTTTAAGAACTTAGTAGGTCCTTCAAGATTAAAATACAATGCTAATGGGTCAGGTGTTGGGCCCGTTTGGTCCAAAAAGCAGGCATATGGTCCAAGGTCATTGTATAATGAGGCTTCTAAGGGCTAGGGGAGAGTAGCTTGTTGTTGGGTAATAAACTGGGTCAGGGGAACGGGTCGCCTAATGGGTTAGCGATAAGTAAGGATCCTTCTTTGCAGGATCGGGTTGTGGAGGAACTTGGTAGAGAATGCTTGATTGAAGCGGCTACTGAAAATGAAAATAATGTACAGGCAGATGATGGTGGCTCTACAAATTCGGGTTCAGCCACTTTCAACGGCGGTAGTGGTGGTATCTTGAAATCTTTCTCCTGTCCAAGGTTAACACCGGAAGGTTCTGTAGATGTTATAGTAGCCGAAATGAACAATGACCTCAATCCTAGCAGACATATGACGATCACTTTCAAGAAAACCAAAGACCCAAACCCCGGTGTGACGATGAATGGGGTACCATTTCGACTTCCGGGAAAGGAAAATCAAAGTCATCATGAAGAGATCCGGGGAAGAAAGTTGGAGGAGCGCGGTTATCAAAAAGCTCAATAAAATTATTCATTGTAGGGGAAGTCGATTCAAGGCAAACAACAATTCAAAGGTTTTGTCGTGTGAATCCATGGCCCATTTGGTTGAGGCTATTTCGACACAACATAGTATGGAGTTGCCTGAAGTGAATATCCAAGACAATAAAGCCTCAATTTATATTATTACTTTTTTATGGATTTAAATTTGATGATATTTTCGTAGAGCTGTCAAGGTTGCGCTAGCAGTAAACATTTTCGTGCTTTCTGTGAGTATAATGTACAGCATGGTCCAAATATTGTGTGTCTGCTGGAATCGAAAGTAAGCAGTAAAAAATAAATTTATAATTGATAAATTGGGATTTAATTATTCTCACCATGTTGAAGCTATTGGTTTTTATGAGGAATTTGGGTAGGTTGGAAGAAATTTGTTCAAATTAGAATTATTCAAAATCATCCTCAGTTCATTCTCCTTTATGTTTCTGACAATGCTCCCTCTAATTCTGTTTTCATATTTTTTTGTTTATGATAGCTCGGACAAGAGGAAAAGAATGTCACTTTGGGACGATTTGAAGGTTGCTTTACCTCAAGATCCTTTTCCATGGTTGATAATGGGTGATTTTAATGCTATTCTCTCACCTAATGATAAAAAAGCAATAGTGTCATAGGAACGAAATGTACTTTTTTTGGCAATTTTGTTGATTCTTGTAATTTGGAGGATCTGGGGATCACTTGGCCATCCTTTACTTGGCAAAGAGGTAGTATGCCTGAGAGGCTAGATCGAGCACAATCTAATAACACTTGGGCTTCATCTTTTCCTCACTGCATTGTTTATCACTTTCCACAAATTAAATCTAAACACAAGTTCATCCTCTTGAAAACCTAACCAAAAATTAGTTTGGCTAAAGGAAGACCCTTTAGGTTTCTTATAGGGTGGACAAAACACGTTAATTTTCCCACTTTGGTCAGATAAGTGGAACTATTTAAGTAATATGGCTAACTCTCTTACTAAATTTACCTTGCAAGTTAAGGAATGGAACATGTCAATTTATGAATTTATAGGTACTCGCAAAAGGCATCTTATGAGATTGCTTTTGAATATTTAAAAGGCGCTGGATCATTCGGCCTTCATCGGTTAGTTAATCTAGAAATTGATATACATGATAAATTGGAAAATTTGTTCAATCATGAGGAGTTACTTTGGAGGCAAAAGACTAGATGTGATTGGCTCCAGTTTCGAGATCGTAACATAATTTTTTCATCGTCATACGATCCAAAGAAGGAAATTCAATCGTATCATGGCTTTTTGCATTGATAATGGTGAACGTTGTTCTGACAAAAATATCCTTAAATATGAGGCAGTTGGTTTCTTTTTAAAGACTATATGGTGAAATCCCTGATCCCATGGGAGGCCTCCCTTCTAATATCTTTCCATGTCTCAAGTCCTAGGACATTGCTTTTTTGGAGAAGTCGATTTCAAATGAAGAGATTAAGAGGTCCTTATTCGACATGGATCCATGCACCCAGAGTCAGTGGGTTATTGTTAGTAGTGCACCCAAAGTTAGTGTGATATTGTTGATAGTACTGTCTATGAATGCGTTCAAGGAGTTTTCGCTAGTAACAATATTGACTCTAATCTTATTAACACTTTGCTCGTGCTTATTCTGAAGAAAAATAGTCTAAAAAATTTTAGTCAATTTTGACCCATTAGTCTTTGCTCGGTTCTGTACAAATTGGTGATGAAAATGATTGCAAGTAGATTTAAATTGGTGTTTCTTAATTTCATCTCGCAAGAACAAGCCAGTTTTATTAACAATCGCAATATCTTTGATAATGTTATTATAGCACAGAAAGTTATTCATTCTATGCGTAGTAAGCAAATTGGCAAAAATTGGATGGCGGTCAAGTTAGATTTGGAGAAGGCCTATGACAGAGTGAGTTAGGATTTTATTGGTGCTTATCTACAGGTTGTTGGGATCCTCGAATTTCTCAAATCTATGGTCATGGCAACCATTTATTCTTTTATGTAGATCTTTTGGAATGGAGTTCCTACTCAGAATTTTAAGCAAATTAGAGAGGTCAAACAGGGATGTCCGCTTTCACCTTATCTCTTTGTTCTATGTATGGAATGGTTAGGCTATATTATTCATGCGAAAATTGATGCTAGTAAGTGGTGTCTAATTCGTCTTTCAAGAACGGACTCGACTTTATCTCACCTTTTTTTGCGGATAATCTGGTTATTTTTTGCAAAGTGGAGATGTAGTAAGCATATCCTTTCAAGGGCATTTTGAGGCACTTTTGTGAATTTTTTGGGCACAAGATCAGTGCACAAAAAAGTAATATGTATTTTTCCAAAGGATTTGAGGTTGATCTTTGTGTTCGAATTAGTCAATTATTTGGGTTTCAGGAAGTTCATAATCTTGGTATTTACTTGGGTGTACCCCTTCTTCATGATTGGGTTACTAAAAGTACCCTAAATTTTGTTGTGAAAAAGGTGAGGCACAAATTGCAAAGTTGGGAAGCTAGAAAGTTATCGATTACGGGAAGAATCACCCTAGCCCAATCGGTTCTCTTAGCTATTCCAAATTACTTCGTGCAGTCCATGTTGATCCAGAAAGGTGTCTGTGCTGAGATTAAATGAATAGTGAGGAAATTTATATGGGATCGTTCTGGTGGCCATCCAAAACTTGCTTTGGTCAGGTGGGACTCCATCTGTCAGCCAATGTCTCGTGGCGGTCTTGGGTTTCGACTTCAACATTACCAAAATAATTCATTTTTCATGAAGGTTGAGTTTAATTTAGTCACCAAAGAAAATGCTTTATGGGTGCGAGTCCTTCGAGCAAAATATAGCTGGAAGGATCAACTCTCGGAGTCCATTGCCAAGAGTCAATGTTTGCACTTATGGCGTTCACTCTCTAAGGTATGGTCTCTTTTCTGCGAAAATTTAGCTTGGTCAATTGGTAATGGCACTATTATTCATTGTTGGAAGGATTCTTGGATCCTAGGAGTCGGCCCTTTACTCTCGTATGTTCCCACTTATGCAAATTTAGACTTGGATTTCATCCTAAGAGATTTGGTCATGTTTCATGGATCTTGGAATTTGGATTTGTTTCGTAATTGGCTGCCCGAAGAGGTGATTAAATGAATAGTAAGTATCCCCCCTCCACATCCTGCCTCGGGACCGAATAGGGTGATTTGGGCTTGTTCAGGTTCAGGATCCTTTTCTGTACGCAATGCATTCTAGACTCTAAAAGAGGATTCTTAGAACCCCAAAGATGTCTGTCGGAAGAACATCTGGAGATATCTAGGACCCCAAAGAGTCTCATTTTTCATTTGGCTAGCTTCTAAACAGAGAATTCTAACTAATTCGGAACGTACTCGAAGAGGAATTGGCCATATCAGTTCTTGTCATATATGTGGGCATGATATAGAGGATACTCTCCATGTGCTTCGGGACTGTCCGCCAACAAAGGAAGTGTGGATGCATGTGGTTCTAGTTGAGCAACAACACAAGTTCTTTTTTAGTTCTTTTCAGGTTTGGTTTTCTTCTAATCTTTGTTGTCATATGAGATTGCATGATCGGGGAGTGACTTGGTTGTGTCTATTCAGGCTAATCGCTTGGTGAATTTGGAAGAATAGGAATATATTCATCTTCCATTTATCTTCCAAAACGTTCCTTGGTTAGCTTATGAAATTGTCAAAGCTTCTCTCAGTTGGGCACAACAATTTCAACTTAATCATAATGGATACAAAATCAACTCACTTACTTCGATTGTTCAATCACACTTTGATGGAACACGGGTTAATTTATTCTCTGATGGAGCAGTGGCCAGAAACTTCGGGAGTGCTTTTGCTGACAGTATGGTACGTGATCCGGTTGGTAGCTGGATATTGAGATTTAATCGTTATTTGGGCAGATGTACACCTTTTTAGGTGGAACTTTGCGGTATTCTGGACAAGCTTCATATTTTGTTAAATAAGGGATACAAACGGGCCACAATTCAAATAGATAACCTAGAGGTGGTTAATGCCTTGATTGTTAAGGGGTTGGAAGATTCAGGTACTACCTTGATTAGAAGGGTTCAACGAATTATGAATTTTCAAGGACAGTGAGAGATTAGATATATACTCAAGGAATGCAACTTAATTGCGGATTGACTAGCGAAGCTCAGTTTAGCATGACAGTCAAGTTTACATATTTTTGTTGTGCCTCCTAATAATGTGTCAAAGGTTTTTCAACAAGACAAAACGTGTGGTGTTTTTAAACAATTGATTTGATGTAACTTAAGATGCTTTTAAGATTTAAGAGCACTTCAAAACTAAAAATTTAAATATATTATAAAAAATAAAATCGAATAAAATCTAAAATTGTTCCTAATTATTTAAAAATTAATCCATACTTTAATGACTTTTATATTTTCCATGAAAATCACATTTTTTTTCTTGAAAAAGATAATGAGATTGAACAACCACACCCTAGCTAACTACCATTATGATAGAAGGGACAATTAGACAATTATGGACGTCTAAAGTAGCCATCAAAATATGTCTTAATTAAAATAATGCAAAAGGATAAACTTAAGAAAAGCGGGTTTATCATATAAGGTCAATATACATCTACTTGATAATAGATTTAGGTTAAAATATATTTCAAGTATTTGTATTTTGTATATTTAAAATTTATTTTAATTTTAAAAATTTAATTGATTTCAAAATTTATATTTAATTATTAACATTATTATAATTTTTATGTTAAATTCATTGGTTTAATATTTTAAAATAAAAATATTCGTTTAGTAGTCATATAAAAAAAATGTATATCATAATTAACTTGAATTTAACCAAAAAACTTCAATGATATGAACAATTGAACTTACACTTTTAAATCCAAAAATTAGAGGGACTAAATTTTAAATGTACGGAGAGTATAAGGACTTTGAGTATATTTAAATTTAATATTTAGTAACTTTTTTAACTAACCGCTCAAATTAGAATGGATCTGATCATGGGTCAAGCCACCCACTGGACTTGAAGGTCTACCCAAAAAGTTGGAGAGTTTGGGTAAAAATATAGACCCAAAAAATAGGATCTATTTTCTAAACGGTCCAAGTCTCAGGTAGGATTTTTTAACCTAAGCTTGGCTTAGCCCAAATCAACCTGTACTTTTTTTTCTGCTATCGTTTTACTATCATTTCACTATTATATTGCTACTACTTTATTGTTATTGTTTGAATATTATATAACTCTTGTTTTATTATTAATTTTGCTACTATTTTAGAGACATTTACTTGATAAGTTGCAACTATTTTAGTATTATTTAAGTATAAAGACTTTTTTTAATGTATTTTCAATTTATTGGGAAACATTTATTTTAATATTTTTAGTGTATTTGATGTATTATATTTTTTAAAATTATTTTTATATAAAAAATTTAACACGGGCAGACCGGGTCGAGCTCGGGTTTAGTAATTTTAATCTAGGTTGGGCTTGAACAAAATTTTAGACCTATTCTAAAATGGGGTTGAGCCTAGACCTAAAAAATAGACTTAAAATTTTGTATTGGTCCTACCCAACCCATGACCAGGTCTAAATTAGAATCAATCATTATAAGCACTAAATTGAAGAATTAATTCAACAACTAACTCAATTCAAACTAACTAACGCATAAATCTAAGAGAAAATCTACACATTTACACATGATGAGATTCAAACGTCACATCTCAAAACTTTCAAAACGTCAACCTTAACTCGATACAAAGCTTTATCGGCTAATATTTTATAATTATTAAGATATTGATATTCCATTAGATTTTGACTAATTCTATGTATATACAGCAAGTTGAGAAAAGAAATTGTTTGAAGTGATATTTTTCTTTCAATAATTAGTTGAGTCATTAATTATATTGACTCACTCTCTTATTTGACCAAGTTTTCCCTTGCATTTGCTATGTAATTATCGTGAGGCATAGGTGGTGATATTGTGAAAGAAGTTATCATAATCAATGCAAAACATTATCTTAATAAATATTAAATTTAGGGAATTCTATGTATCGGTCCGATGGTTAGAGTGTTTACAGCTTAAAGTGTAATTTAAATTTGAGTTACGCTAATCGTATTATTGTTAGGGTTTTATCCACCTCTTATAATTCACCAAAAACCCTTAAAAAAATTTTTGATAAAAAGATGTGATAGAAAATAAT
Organism: Gossypium raimondii; assembly: GCF_025698545.1. NCBI lineage: Eukaryota > Viridiplantae > Streptophyta > Magnoliopsida > Malvales > Malvaceae > Gossypium > Gossypium raimondii. The sequence continues at coordinate 56,748,268 of NC_068574.1, forward strand.
TTTCACATTTATTTAAAAGTAAAAGCAAAGGAATATCACATGTATTTTATGAACGCAATTAATTAATGTTATACGACCCAATCACTTTTATAGCAAATTCGTGCTAAAAGATCTTTCAGCATTAGTGTGACTTCTTTTTCCTGCTAGGTTGGGTGGGTTTAAAGGATCAAGCTTATCCCCCTTCTTCTTGAAGGAAAAGGTTTTTACATATGAAAAAAAGGGCTTGGAGCGAAAATTCATCTCATGATTAAATGTGATGTGATGGTTGTATTTTGAGGGTGTTGTAACAATGCTACTCGTTATATATTATTGCATATGGGTATAATAATTTTAATTAAATTTAATAACAAATATATCATAAATATTTTTATATTTTATTATTTTAAATAATAAATTAAATCCCAATCATGATATATGTTGACCACTCACCTCATCCTTTAATCATGTGATCGGGGATTTGATCCCTACTCATAGGAATGAAGTAGAGGTAAATCCAAAATATTTTTTAGTGGGGCCAAGATTAAATTATAAATTTTTGAGTAGTGAAAATATAATTTTATCATTTATTAAATTAATTTTTTATTATTTATAAAGAGATAAATTATATTATTTTCATTTTCTTTGGGCCTACCCCTTAAATTCGCCCCTGGAATGAAACACATTTTGTGATCAGTCGTAGGCAAAATAGAAAAACTCACATTGGGTGTAGGGATAATCAGGCTCGAACTGATGACTTCCACCACGTCAAGGTGACAATTTACTGCTTAATTATATCCCTTCCCTGCCCCCATCAAGAAATAGAACTGGCTAATCCCAAGTCAAAGGATCGAGAAACTCAACAACAGCACTATTCTTGAACAACTTGGAGCAGGCTTTCCTTTTACACTATTACGGATACGAAAATAATGGAAAAAGTTGGATTCAATTGTCAACTGCTCCTATCGGAAATAGGATTGACTACGGATCCGAGCCATATGCACATGGTTTCATAAAATCGTACGATTCTTGTAACAGCCTAATTTTCAGTGATGTCGAAAATAGTGATTCGAGACCACCAAATTCGGCAAATAAGCTCATTAATTTTTATTATTTAATATTTACGAGCCAAATGTGGTTTTTAAAATGTTTTTGAATTAGTAATTTGTGTATATTTATATGCTTATATTGAGTGTTGAATATGTAAATTGTGTAAATGTCATATATGTGTATGTAATTGATCTCACAACTGAAAATCCCTGATAAATAAATAAGTCCCGTTTGGATAATGAGATTCGATGGATACGGGGTTCTGTTTCCCGAAATGGTAGTGTTCCTGCATATGTTGCGGGCGTAACGTAGCTCGAAAAAGCGTCCCGTTACAAGCCCTTTCGAGCTTCCCGTTATAGTGTTCTTGTGAGCTTCTCGTTAAATACTCTTTGGAGCATCTCGATCGGTTGTGACCCTACATGTGTTGTGGGCACACCGTAGCTTTTATGAGTATCCCGTTATATGGCTCTTCGTGAGCTTCCCGATTAAAGGCTCTTTGTGAACTTCCAGTTAGTGCTCGCTTGAACTTCTCGTTATATGGCTATCCGGTGCTTCCCGTTAATTGCTCTTCGGAGCTACCTGTTAATTGCTCTTTGAAGCTACCCATTATAAGCTCTTTGTGAGCTTCTCGTTATATTGCCCGGATAAGCTTCTCGTTACAAGGCTCAATGAGCTTCCTTTTATAGTGCTTGAGAGAGAGCTTTCTGTTTAAGTGCTCATAAAAGTGCTCCCGGAAATGAATTGACGGATTTATAGTATTGTACACTTTAGGTGTACTACCCAAGTATCCATCGAGATTTCAAATGATTCAACGGGTGAAATTCTGACATGAGAACATGTGAAATCAAAATGAAACTATTATCTGTATATGCATAAAATACTTGGAAACCCGATACTTGATGAGCTCATCCTAGTTCTTGTTATTTACATGAAATACATTACTAACATGTTTGTTGAGGTTATATGTGTTAGGCTAATTGCCAAATTGCTTTGGATGTATTTTGCATGTTTATTATATAAGTAAATGAATGTGTAACAGCCCGGTTTAGACCCTAGTCGAACAGTGGTATCGGGACCACAAATCTGAGTTAGAAAAATATTTTAATATTATTTTCCATGCTTTTAGTATGTGAATTGACATGTGTGAAATTTTCGTGATTTAATTTATCTGTTTATGTGCTTAATTAGTAATAGGGATAAATTGCATAAAAAGTAAAAGTGACATTCTCATTGTTAAAGTACTAATTTGTCATGATTTGATTTTTGGGAAGTCCTTAAAGGGTTGTTATACCATTATAAGGTTAGTGGACATTTATGTCCATGAGTAAGGTGACTTATATTATGTTTTTAAGTAAGACTAAAATAGTAATTAGTAAATAACTTCTTATTAAATTAATTAAAACATAATATGGCCATGCAAATGGCTTCATTTTGCCGAATGTTGAAGAAAGAAATAGGCTTTGAAGCATTTTAAGTTTTGGCACATTCATAGCTCAATTAAGGTATTTTTTGAGCTCGGTTTTTGATGATTTTTATGTTTTTGAGATCGTTGCTTCGTATTCTAACTAGCCCGTGTCCTAATTTTTGAATTGGTTTTGTATTTTGTAAAAATCCATTGATGAGAAATTGTTGTTTTTGTTGTTTGATGATAAAAATAAATATTTGTTGATAGATTATTAAATTTTGTTAAGTAATTTTGATAAAAATCCAAATTAGGGATTTATTTGTGAAATTTGAAAATTAAGGGACCTAAATGTGAAATAAAAGAAATATATAGATTTCTAAGGACTATATGAAAATTTGGCTAAGGCATGGTTTTGATGAATTTTGTGTATTTTGTGATTTTATGAAATATGGACTAAATTGTAAAAATGTAAATTTTAAGGGCTAAAGTGAAAATTTCCCAAATTATGTGGTTATGGCTTAAATTTAATGAAATGTGTCCTTAAATAGCTAAATTTGAATTTATCTAGATCAAGAACAAAAGAAAATGCAATTAGAACGGAAGAAGTCGAAAGTGATCGTGTAGTCGATTCCATCCGCTTGTCTTCGTCCGAGGTAAGTTCGTGAGTGAATAAATGTTGTTAAATTGAATGTATTTATTTTATACATTGCAAAATTAAATTCAGCATAGATTTATTAGTTACGTGCCTAATTTGATTGATTTAAAACATTCGAAAGCCATACAAGCTACAAAAATGCTAAAATGTGACATCGTGTAAGACCACATCTGGAACATTGGCCTCGATTTGAGATTTACGCGTAAGATCATGTCTGGGACATTGGCGTCGTATATGATTACGTGTAAGACCCTGTCTGCGACAGTGGCATCGTTATTTGATTACATGTAAGACCACGTTTGGGGCGTTGGCATTGTACGAGCTTTTGAACTATCCAAGCATCTTTTCTGTGAATTCGAATGGTATATAGGGACATTATATGGCAAAACCGAACATGTATTTGAATTAAACAATTTTAGGTATGTTTGAATTATATGAAGTCGAAAATAAAGGTAAGTAATATGTATAGCATGAAAAGATGAATGAATCACTTATATATGAATATATATGTATGTGTACAAGATTAGTGAAATTTGGCCTACTTGTTTAATTTGTATGTGAATTTTGAAACTTTTTGCTTACAACTTACTAAGCTATTTAAGCTTACTGTGTATTGGTTCGTTCAATGTTTTATAGATTTTAGAAGCTAGTTACGAGCTTGGGGATCGTCAAGAAAATTCGTCACACTATCGATCTTTATTTCGGTATTTTGAAAGCTTGAAATTTTGAATATATGACATGTCTAGGTTAGCACTTGTCTCGCTTAGTTATGATGTGTATATTTATATATATAAATTTAGCCATGCGAAAATGACTTAATTTTGATATTAGTACTTATGTGTATTCGGTTATTGTAATAGCCCGATTTTAGGCTTAGTCGGAACAGTGGTTTCGGGACCACAAATCCGACGAAAAAAAAATGTAATGGCTTGAATTTTCAGAGGTGTCGGAACGGTGATTCGAGATCACTAAATTCGACAAATGGGTAGAAAATATTATTAATTTAGTAAGTATAAGTTAAATATGAAGTTAGGAAAATTTTTGAAATAGTGAATAGTGCACTAGAAATAAATATTAAAATAATTAGAATCGAAATGAGGAATCAAGACCTCGGGGATTTTAAACTGAGCCATAAATATTTTTATAAATATTTATGGAGTGTTAAAAGTTAGTATTAAAGTTTAGTTAAGAAATTTTAAAGTTCGATAATTAATTGAACAAAAGGACTAAATTGTAACAAATGCAAAATTTTGGGAAATGATTAAATAGCTTAAATGATAAAAGGAAGAGGGCTTAAAAGACAAATAGACCCAAGGTCTATTTGGGCTGGACAACAGAGGCATGAAATCAGCAAGAAAGTAAGGAGAATTAAGGGCAAAATTGGAAAATTGCAAAATTTGCTTAATAAAGTTAGGACCCAAGTGGAATTATCTAGATTTCTCTTCATTTTCTGAATTCTCATCAGCTAAAACACCATGGAAGGGCTTCTTCAAGCTGGTTCTTCATATTTTTATTACAAGTAAGTTCAATTCTTGACTATTTCTTGAAATTTTGTATTTTTATGACTTTTACAACTAGGCCCACTTGTTAAATTCATTAGTTTTTGATTTTATGAAAGAAGTTGAAAGTTGATATGAATATGTGCTGGAAGTATATGATGATTTAGCATGAAATTAGAGCTTTAAATTGTTCATATGCTGATTTTATTGAAAGAATTGAATAGAAAGTGAATGTTTGGGACCTAATAGTAAAAGAGTTTGAAGATAGAGTTATATGTGGAAATTCTGAATTTCAATAGTTGTGTAACAACTTATAATGTCTAGTAAAGTACTAATTGAGAAAATTAGATTAATTGAGGGTTAATTGAGAAAGGACCGAATTGTATAAACTGTGAAATTTGGGGCAAAATGGAAATCAACATTTTGCACTAAAGCAGTTTTGGACAGCAGCAGTAGTGTAACTTTGAAAATCACCAAAATTGTAGAGATTGAATTAGAGGATGAATAAAATATGAAACTAAAGCTTATTGAGTCTAGTTTCTTATAAAAGAAATGATGTAAGCAATGGAATTGTAAATCATGAGATATAATAGATTTTGTGAGACAATGTCAGAATGAATTCAGGTTCCCTGTTCTGACTTTGGAAAATCATTAAAATTGTAAAAAATGATTATGAGTTATAGTTTATATGGTTAGAATCCTTAATGAGTCTATTTTAGAATAAACAAGCTAAAACATCATCCGAATTCTGTACAATGAGATAATTAATTTTAGTGAAGAGTGGTCGGAACTGTCAGACAGTGAAACAGGGAAACTTTAAAGAATAAACTGTACTATTTGGCTGAACCAAAATTATGAAAATTTTATGGTATGAAGATATGTGAGTCTAGTTTCAGGTAAAATTAACGGATCTTAATTTGGAGCTCTGTAGCTCCGGATAAAAATAATTTAGTGACTCTGACTCGGATAAACAGCTTTGAATATACATGTTAGTGAATATTGAAATTATGGTTAATGTTGTTTAAGTGTGTTATACACATTAAGGATGTGGAATGGAGAGGAGGAGGAGGAAAATTGGGAAATATATGAATGATTCGTGTATAAATGGTCATATGTTTGATTATAACTCATAAACGATGAAATATGAATGATGCTTATTTTGTGCATTATTGGTCATGGTTTAAGCTCATGTGTGAAAATAAAGTTTCATAGTATGTGTGTATGGTATATTCAGTATATGATTTGGCATGAAATAATACCATGAATGGTTTATGAATTAACACATGTTGGTAAGCCCGATATATGAATAAATGATCAAATTGAGCGAGCGCCGGATTTGAGTACTTCGATCAAGTGACAAAGTGATAAGTGGTAGCTTTAGCTACACTTATCCGATCAAGTGACAAGTGGAAAGTGATAAGTAATAGCTTGGCTATACTTATCGATCAAGTGACAAAGTGATAAGTGATAGCTTGGCTATACTTATCGATCAAGTGACAAAGTGATAAGTGATAGCTTCACTACACTTATCCGATCAAGTGACAAGTGGAAAGTGGAAAGTGATAAGTGATAGCTTGGCTACACTTATCCGATCAAGTGACAAGTGAAAAGTGATAAGTGATAGCTTGGCTATACTTATCGATCAAGAGACAAAGTGATAAGTAATAGCTTTAGCTACACTTATCGATCAAGAGACAAAGTGATAAGTGGCTACACTTATCGATCAAGAAACAAAGTGATAAGTGGCTACACTTATCCGATCAAGAAACAAAGTGATAAGTGGCTACACTTATCGATCGTAAACAAAGTGATAGGTGGCTACACTTATCGATCGGGGACAAGTGATAAGTGATCATACGTAAGACCATAGTTATACTATGGCAAAGTGAAAGTGAAGTACTCAATTTTCCGTGACCGTTCCTAATTTGATTAAGGATGGTAAGTGACAAATGGGCCGAAAGAATTAAAGTAAATGGATAAGTGGTAGTGTATTTATATCAGACGATGTTGTTATTCAAACTAAAGTGATATTTTCATTGCTAAATTGAGAATTTCATAAATGTGTTATTGAATGGTATAATCAATAAACATTGAGTTAAATGGTAAATACGTATTAGTTTTGAATTTGATGTCATTGAATTGTACGTGAATTAAATGGAAATTGCTAGTGATATGATTTAAATTATGAGCATGAGAAATTGCGAATTGAATGAAATGGAAATGAAGCATTAAATTGCATGAGTATGTATCGGGTCTCATGAGGCCCTAATTATTATGATTATAATATTTTGAGGATATATTGTGAAAAGTTATAGAAACATGTTAATTATTTTGAAAGTTTTAATTTTGATGAAATTTTATAACTCGGTTAAATACGTTTACAAGTGTATGTGTTTTGGTAATGCCTCGTACCCTATTCCGGTGTTGGATACGGTTAAGGGGTGTTACATTTAGTGGTATCAGAGCTACGGTTTAGTCGGTTCTCGGACCAAACGTAGCATATGTGAGCCTAGCTATACATGCCACGTTATTACTCTTGATGATGTGATATCTCCGGGCTCTAACGAAATTGCTTTGTTAAGACAGAGATGATTTTCAATCGAGCTATTTTCGATAATGCTAAAATGATATTGAGATAAATGAAATATGCTCACGTTATGTTGGAATTTGGAAAGGTAAGTATAAAAATTTGTGATATGGATGTGTTCATGTATGAAAAGAGATGACTATAAGTTAAAAAAAGTTTATGTTGTGATAAGCTCATCCAAGTATGTTGGTGATTATATAATGCTATGTGCTCAACATATTTGATTAAGTGAATATGATAAGCAAATTTACTTAAATAGATGGAACGTGTGTATGTACATCTGCTTGAATAAGTGAAATTAGTATGTTCATATGATAGAATCTTATGTTTAATTGTTAAATTAAAGATAATAAGATATTTTGTTTTATGTCTAAACCATGAATATTATAATAGTATGAAAAATTGAATTGGAAGTCAAATTGAGTAGAACGCAGGAATGAGTACTTTCGTTCGGTGATATGTGATGAATTGATGGAAAAGACCATGGTTTGACCATGGCAACATGTGAACATGTGATTATGTGATTCCGTGTAAGACCAAAGTGGGCTATGGCATCGGTAAGTGATATGTGATTCGTGTAAGACCATAGTGGGCTATGGCATCGATAAGTGATATGTGATTTCGTGTAAGACCATAGCTGGGCTATGGCATCGGTATGTGATTTGTGATTACGTGTAAGACCATAGTTGGACTATGGCATCGAGAAAACGAAGTACTCAATTCCGTAAGACGTTCTCTAATTTGGCAAATGTCGGTAAGTAAAATAGAAGCCAAGTATTGGAATTTAATTAGATATTAACATTGAGCTTGAGTAAGTAAATTCGTTGTGTGAAATTGTGAGTGACTGAAAACATTTGTAATAAATAGATGTGTTAATTTGCTTGGAATGAATTACGTGGTTATGATGGTATTACATTGATGATGAATACAAAATCATATATATATATGTATCTATGAGAGCAAGTTGAAAGATTTATGACTTCACCATCACCCCCTTATCAGTATTGTTCTATGACGAAAATTATCTTGATGAGACAGATATGTTTTTCAACTGAGTTAATTCTAATAGTATAGAAATAAATACTAAAATGTTTGAGTGAAAATGTATTGATTATGAGTTGAAACTCATAAAGGTATGGATCAAAGAATAAAACATTTTTTTATTGATGAATGTTATAATTATACAAGCATATGAGTTATGATATTTGGATTATGATGCTATATAGAAATTTTGATTGTGAATTAGTGATTTGAGTTAGAATTTTGTGTTGAGAACAAAAGTGATTAAAAGCAAATGTTTATTAAATGCTTTGAGAATGTGAACTTAGTAATGAATTGGCTATTTGTGATGGTATGTGTTATGCGCATTTATGTGTAAAATAAATTTGAGGCTTTACTACACTCACCCCATATTAGTAAAATGTTACAATGAAATTTGTGAGATTTTGGTTGAATAAGCTACGAGTGTAGTGTTACGAAGTTCGTATGCGGAGAATAATAATGTGGTCGGAAAAGTGAATGAATTAGAAAATGAGGACAATATAAAAAGAGAAATATTTGATAGTTCGAAAACTACTCAGATTATCAAAATGGATATCATTCTATATGGATTGTAATTTTCGATACTTTGTGTAGCTTCAGATCTTTGAAATATCGCTATCTGATTTTCTTATGAATCTATGTGATTATCTAAAAGATATGAAAATCCAAAATCATGTGTGAATTTGAAATATCTTGTGGAAGTAAATCATTAACCTACCATCTGGTAAGATTTTCGGGACGAAAATCCCTAAAGGGGAGAGTTGTAATAGCCCGATTTTAGGCTTAGTCGAACAGTGGTTTGGGACCACAAACCGACGAAAAAAAATGTAATGGCTTGAATTTTCGGAGGTGTCGGAACGGTGATTCGAGATCACTAAATTCGACAAATGGGTAGAAAATATTATTAATTTAGTAAGTATAAGTTAAATATGAAGTTAGGAAAATTTTTGAAATAGTGAATAGTGCACTAGAAATAAATATTAAAATAATTAGAATCGAAATGAGGAATCAAGACCTCGGGATTTTAAACTGAGCCATAAATATTTTTATAAATATTTATGGAGTGTTAAAAGTTAGTATTAAAGTTTAGTTAAGAAATTTTAAAGTTCGATAATTAATTGAACAAAAGGACTAAATTGTAACAAATGCAAAATTTTGGGAAATGATTAAATAGCTTAAATGATAAAAGGAAGAGGGCTTAAAAGACAAATAGACCCAAGGTCTATTTGGGCTGGACAACAGAGGCATGAAATCAGCAAGAAAGTAAGGAGAATTAAGGGCAAAATTGGAAAATTGCAAAATTTGCTTAATAAAGTTAGGACCCAAGTGGAATTATCTAGATTTCTCTTCATTTTCTGAATTCTCATCAGCTAAAACACCATGGAAGGGCTTCTTCAAGCTGGTTCTTCATATTTTATTACAAGTAAGTTCAATTCTTGACTATTTCTTGAAATTTTGTATTTTTATGACTTTTACAACTAGGCCCACTTGTTAAATTCATTAGTTTTTGATTTTATGAAAGAAGTTGAAAGTTGATATGAATATGTGCTGGAAGTATATGATGATTTAGCATGAAATTAGAGCTTTAAATTGTTCATATGCTGATTTTATTGAAAGAATTGAATAGAAAGTGAATGTTTGGGACCTAATAGTAAAAGAGTTTGAAGATAGAGTTATATGTGGAAATTCTGAATTTCAATAGTTGTGTAACAACTTATAATGTCTAGTAAAGTACTAATTGAGAAAATTAGATTAATTGAGGGTTAATTGAGAAAGGACCGAATTGTATAAACTGTGAAATTTGGGGCAAAATGGAAATCAACATTTTGCACTAAAGCAGTTTTGGACAGCAGCAGTAGTGTAACTTTGAAAAATCACCAAAAATTGTAGAGATTGAATTAGAGGATGAATAAAATATGAAACTAAAGCTTATTGAGTCTAGTTTCTTATAAAAGAAATGATGTAAGCAATGGAATTGTAAATCATGAGATATAATAGATTTTGTGAGACAATGTCAGAATGAATTCGGGTTCCCCTGTTCTGACTTTGGAAAATCATTAAAAATTGTAAAAAAATGATTATGAGTTATAGTTTATATGGTTAGAATCCTTAATGAGTCTATTTTTAGAATAAACAAGCTAAAACATCATCCGAATTCTGTACAATGAGATAATTAATTTTTAGTGAAGAGTGGTCGGAACTGTCAGACAGTGAAACAGGGGAAACTTTAAAGAATAAACTGTACTATTTGGCTGAACCAAAAATTATGAAAATTTTATGGTATGAAGATATGTGAGTCTAGTTTCAGGTAAAATTAACGGATCTTAATTTGGAGCTCTGTAGCTCCGGATAAAAATAATTTAGTGACTCTGACTCGGATAAACAGCTTTGAATATACATGTTAGTGAATATTGAAATTATGGTTAATGTTGTTTAAGTGTGTTATACACATTAAGGATGTGGAATGGAGAGGAGGAGGAGGAAAATTGGGAAATATATGAATGATTCGTGTATAAATGGTCATATGTTTGATTATAACTCATAAACGATGAAATATGAATGATGCTTATTTTTGTGCATTATTGGTCATGGTTTAAGCTCATGTGTGAAAATAAAGTTTCATAGTATGTGTGTATGGTATATTCAGTATATGATTTGGCATGAAATAATACCATGAATGGTTTATGAATTAACACATGTTGGTAAGCCTGATATATGAATAAATGATCAAATTGAGCGAGCGCCGGATTTGAGTACTTCGATCAAGTGACAAAGTGATAAGTGGTAGCTTTAGCTACACTTATCGATCAAGTGACAAGTGGAAAGTGATAAGTAATAGCTTGGCTATACTTATCGATCAAGTGACAAAGTGATAAGTGATAGCTTGGCTATACTTATCGATCAAGTGACAAAGTGATAAGTGATAGCTTCACTACACTTATCGATCAAGTGACAAGTGGAAAGTGGAAAGTGATAAGTGATAGCTTGGCTACACTTATCGATCAAGTGACAAGTGAAAAGTGATAAGTGATAGCTTGGCTATACTTATCGATCAAGAGACAAAGTGATAAGTAATAGCTTTAGCTACACTTATCGATCAAGAGACAAAGTGATAAGTGGCTACACTTATCGATCAAGAAACAAAGTGATAAGTGGCTACACTTATCGATCAAGAAACAAAGTGATAAGTGGCTACACTTATCGATCGTAAACAAAGTGATAGGTGGCTACACTTATCGATCGGGGACAAGTGATAAGTGATCATACGTAAGACCATAGTTATACTATGGCAAAGTGAAAGTGAAGTACTCAATTTTCCGTGACCGTTCCCTAATTTGATTAAGGATGGTAAGTGACAAATGGGCCCGAAAGAATTAAAGTAAATGGATAAGTGGTAGTGTATTTATATCAGGACGATGTTGTTATTCAAACTAAAGTGATATTTTCATTGCTAAATTGAGAATTTCATAAATGTGTTATTGAATGGTATAATCAATAAACATTGAGTTAAATGGTAAATACGTATTAGTTTTGAATTTGATGTCATTGAATTGTACGTGAATTAAATGGAAATTGCTAGTGATATGATTTAAATTATGAGCATGAGAAATTGCGAATTGAATGAAATGGAAATGAAGCATTAAATTGCATGAGTATGTATCGGGTCTCATGCAGGCCCTAATTATTATGATTATAATATTTTGAGGATATATTGTGAAAAGTTATAGAAACATGTTAATTATTTTGAAAGTTTTAATTTTGATGAAATTTTATAACTCGGTTAAATACGTTTACAAGTGTATGTGTTTTGGTAATGCCTCGTACCCTATTCCGGTGTTGGATACGGTTAAGGGGTGTTACAGTTATAGTAAAAGCTTATTATGAAAGTATATGTTATGGTGTATTTATATGTGTTGTTTTTTATTATAACGTTAAAGTTTGTGTATATATATTTGGCTAGAATTTGAACCTATTATGAAAGTATGTTATTAGTATATATATATTTGGGATGTTGGTTGGAATTCGGCAATGAGAAATTGGTAAATAGATTAAATGGTTGGTTTGATAGTTAGCTAATTTTTGGAAGTTTGAGTGGTGAACAATTTTGAATGGTGGATACTTTGATTATATTATGTAAACAGTATATGATGATTATATATGTTTTGGTATTTGATGGATAATTTGGTCATTTAAGGGTTGGATTTTATTTAGGTGTATAATGCTATATATATGAATTAATATTAGTATGGCCACATTAGATTGATTATTTATTAGTGATAATTAGTTATGTCTAGCCTTGCATTCAGATTAAAAATAGGTTAATATAATTGATCACATGATTACGCTACAAGCATGTCTATATTCGGCTATCAATAGTTAAGACCATCGATTATATGCTCATGGTATCTTTGGTTGTGGATTGATCTTTCTATTAATGTATATAGGATATGGCTAATATTAATCAAAGAAGTAGTGAATGAATGGTATAAAATTTTATATTGTAATTTGATAGCCAAATAGAGAATGGAACGAATGGCAAAGTGTGCACATGATCATGCTTGAATGATCTATTTCGATGTGATTAAATGTGCATAAGGTTTTAATGACTAATGGAATATACTTGAACATATTACAGAGTGGTTAAAGTCGTATTTGCTTATGGACATTAATCTGCATATAAGCATATACAGAATTATGAAATAAAGTGTTTAATTATTGTTAAGTATTCGAATACTATTAAGATGTTGTGCATATGATTTGAGTAATATGTTTGTAAATCATGTGTACATTTTGTATAGCTTTGAGTCATGTCAAAGTGTTTGAAATGTGATTATATTCATGGTATGGATTCGGAAAAAAAAAATTATGAGGTATTGATTTGTAATTGTAATATGAATTATATTTATGATTAACCTTTAATTAGCCATATACTTTATATATATATGAATATGACTTGCATAAATATTTGAATATGTACTTTAGTTCGGTAATAGCTCGTGACCCTAATCTGCCGAAGGACACAGGTTCGGGGTGTTACACAATGGTAAGTTAATTTTTTGTTATACGAACTTACTAAGCGTTAAATGCTTACTCTGTCTTATTTCCTCTGTTTTATAGTACTCGGAGGCTCGTAAAGGTTGGAAGCTGGTCGGAGCTACATCACACTATCCCTCGAACTTTTTGGTATATATATAAATAGTAAACTAATTTTGGTAATAATGACATGTATAGGTTAAATGTTACCATTGATGACAATTTAATTTTGGTTGAAATTAGCCATTGAAATGACTATTAAATTATATGTTTTGATATGATGGGTATGTTTAAAAGGGTGTATGGGGAAAATCATATAAGTATATTGGATATTAGTTTATGATAGTGTATTTGGTAAAACATGTTTATAAGTATTAGGCTATCTTGGTGAGTAGGACATTTGATCATAGGTATTAATATGTCATGCATAAGACTTGAATTTGGCTAGGTTTAAATGTATTGAATTGGCTCTTGAATGTGTTTAAATGTTTATATAGGTGAAATGTGAAATTGGGTGAAGAATAAGACTTAGAAATGGCCTTATTTTGTCCACATGGGCAGAGACACAAGTGTGTGTCTCAGCCACGTGTGACACATGGCCTAGCACATAGGCGTGTGTTCTGGTCGTGTGTCCCCTGCATCTTAAAATTGATCACACGGCGTGGCACACAGGCATGTAGCTTGGTCGTGTGACCCCTGCACTTAAATGTATTGTAAGTCAGAGAGTTACACGAGCTGGGACACGACTATGTACCCTACTTCAAATACCACACTGCCTAAGACACGAGTATGTCACTTGGCCGTATGAGCTACATGGCTTGACCACACGGGCGTGTGTCCCCTGCACATTGGAAATTTTTGAAATTTCGTAAAAAATTCTTTGAGTTTTCGATTTAGTCCCGATTTGATTCTAAAGTGAAATTTGAGCCTCGAGGGCTCTCATAAGGGACTTTATGAATAATATCCAACATGAATGTTAAATAATAATATGAAATGTCTGTATCTAATCTGTTTATTCTGGTAATACTCAATAACCCTGCTCCGGTGACGGATACGGGATAGGAATGTTACAATTCTCCCGATCTAAATCAAACAGGTTTTACATTAAAAAACTTTTCCTTAGCATGTTCTATTCGATACGAGTAGGAGAAGTAGTTTTATTAAAAAAAATAGAGAAATCAGAACCAAGTCAAGATGATGTCAGTTGCTAAACGAATTACTTCTTTGGAATGCTCAAAAAAAAAAGATTACTTGGTTTTTTAATTATTATTAATTTAATTAATATATGCCTATTCCGTTCCATTTTTCCTTCATTTTGATTATTTTAATAGGAATCTAGGTATCCACCAAAAAATCAAATCCATGAAATGAAAGAATTATAGAATCGTAAGACTTGCCTTTCAATTATTTCAAATTAGTTTACCTCTTTAAAGAACACCTGGCGATAAAAAATTTAATCACTGTTATCGATGGATACCTTCGTTACAACCAAAAGAATATAATAAATCATATTTGAGATCTAACAATTTTGAGTTTAGAAAAAAAGTATTTATATCATACTAACTTGTTATGCTACTAAAAAGTGGTTTTAAAAAATATATTTAAGGTGGGAAAAATTATTTGGAAATAAGAGTTGAAGATATTTTGGTCTCAATTAATATACATTGCAGATATTTAGGTACTTCACCTATCATATTAGATTAAATTTTTATGTCAACTACTTGGAAAAAAAAGTGAAAATTTGCTATCATATGCCTAACTTATAAATTTAGTATCTATATTTTAATTTGGTCTTTTCCAGTTTTTGTATTTTAAAATTTTAAAATTTTAGTTTTAGCCAAATGATAATTACTATTAAATTCATTAAGTTTTATTGTTTTTAAAATTTGATGTATCAAACATATTATCACATATATGATGCTATACCAGTTTGTTATTTTCACATGTTACTCACAAAAAATCAATTAATTGATTGAACGACTGTCGTTTGCATTATGACTAAAATTTTAAAATTCAAAAAATATAGCCACTAAGAATGATTCAATTGATGAACGTGGACTAAATCTATGACTTTACGCATAATACACGACTGACATAATTTAACCAAACATAGTTAACTGTTACCATTCGGTCAAAACTAAAATTTTGAAATTCGAAAAGTACAAAGACTAAGTATTTATCAAATTGAAGTATAGATATGAAATCTAAAACTTACACAAAATACAGGGTCTAATAGCAAAATTAAAAAAAAAGGGTTTTGTTTTTTCTTGAGCACTAATCCACTAAGTCAAAAGATGACACCCTTGTTGATGGAATAATTTTCTGTTAGCCATCTTTGTATTATAAAAACGGTCCTAATTATTTTACTTTTAGTATAAGCAACAACGGTCCTACTAATATTCTTTTAACCATTAAAAATGCACCGACCATGAATTTTTATTATTTGGTCCCTCTAATTTTTCTACTATTATAACCTTTATTATATCAATATCGTTATTTAAGATTTTTATTGAGGTGCGATGCCACTCTCGGCTGTGTCTCAGTTTAGTTGTAAATTTATGAAACACCGTTTATTTTTATAAAGCAGCAAATATAAATTTGAGGGTATTTTTGTCTCTTTATATGAAAAATTGCAAGGATACATTCACGTGATTACATACAATTTAGAAAAATAAATGCATATGATGGAATTTGAACCAAATACCTCAAAATTTATTTTACCTCGACTTTATCATTTCAACAAAAGCCACTTTTGATTTTTATATCAATTTTTATATACTTATTTCATAATTCTTTTCACCTAGATGGTGTGTATTGTAAATCTAGTTACAATTAAGGCAGGTAAAAGTACCATGAAGGATACTAAGAGTAAGATTACATTTTACCCCCTCTACTCAAGAAATGGGTAAATTAGGCTCTATATGTAAGATAAAATAAGAAATTGATCTTTTGTATTTAAAATTTCATCAATTTGTACTGTTAAAATCTAGAGTGACTGACAGAATGATTAGGCAATGACATATGACATGCCACGTGTACCTCATGCTTATTAGAGCTGATCATAGGTCGGGCCGAGCCATGATTGGACTGGGCTGAGGCAAAAATTTAGGTCCGTTTCCTAGGTTCGACCCGACCCGAAAAATGGGTCTAAAATTTTGCCCAAGCTTGTGCCCATATAAAAATAATAATAAAACCCGAACTCGACCAGCCGGTGTTAAATTTTTTATATAAAATAAATTTAAAAAATATAAGACATCAAATACACTAAAAACAATAAAATAAATATTTCTCAACAAATTGAAAATAAATTAAAAAATTTATACTTAAATAACACTAAGATATGTACAACTGAACAACCAAATGCCTC
The DNA here is from genome assembly GCF_025698545.1 of Gossypium raimondii. Taxonomy (NCBI): domain Eukaryota; kingdom Viridiplantae; phylum Streptophyta; class Magnoliopsida; order Malvales; family Malvaceae; genus Gossypium; species Gossypium raimondii. The sequence continues at coordinate 56,764,882 of NC_068574.1, forward strand.
TAAAATAGTAGTAAAATTAACAATAAAACAAGAGTTATACAATATCCAAACAATAACAGCAAAATAGTAGCAATATAATGGTGAAATGACAACAAAACAATGACAAAATAGTGTAAAAACAACAACTTTTTTTTTTGCAAATTCGGGCCGGGCCAGGACCAAAAATACTTACCCGATACACGGCCCGTTTAAAAAACGAGCCTTATTTTTTTTCAAACCCATTTTTTGAATCTATATTTTTGTCCAAATCTTCTCACTTTTCGGGTAAGCCTATCAGGTCTAATGTTGATGTATAGAAATCAAATTTTAACAGTGAAATTGAAAAAAAATTTTAACAGAAGAACTAGTTTACTCTTTAATATGACGTACATGAATTAATTTACCTATTTTTTAAAATAAAAAGAGTAAATTGCAATACAACTATACAATACTTTTACCGATTAAGTGTTAAAACCGAGTATGAAAAAGCTAGGCAAAAAGAACCCCATAAATGAAATGAGCAACTTGTGAGGAAATAGTTAGCAGCCCATTGAAGACTTCTGTTAAGAGTGAAAATGCTTTAAGTGAGTGTGGTCAAAGCTGCCGTCCACTGCCACTCTCATTTGAACACTGTTTCTCCCCCGCAAATGGCCACACTATTTGCAATCAAATTGCAAAAAACAGTAAACAAGTGGATAGGTTTCAACTTTTTATTGATGATTTCTTTTGGTTTTTATGGCAACCCAAACCAAATTGGCATTCTTTTGACTGTTATTCAACATCTTTTAGTGTGAATCTAATGAAAACCCTATTTCCATCGCTGCTTCCCCTTTTTGGAGACATAACAAGTGAGTTCAGAATGGATTTAAATTATCCGTACAAATTCAATGATTTGTGCATGTTTGAAAGAGATTGAATAAAAATATTAAGTGTGAAAGATAAATTAATAAAAATAGACTTATTTAAAATATGGTTTGAATATAGGCGTTTTTTCGATTTTATGATATGTTTTATATACTTAGTATCATAAAAATCAAAACTCGTGTCGAGGTTTATATATATATATATATATATATAACATGTTTAGTTAATAAATTGTTTTTATTTAAAATTCTAATAAAAGGAATATATATGTGATTACTAAATATTAATAATATAATAATATAATTTTAAAAGGTTTAAATGTAAAATTAGACCTTAAACTTTCACTTTTTTATTTAGGTACTTAAAACTTTTTTTGAAGGAGGTCAAAAGTAGTATATAAATTATCAATTTCGTCTCATTTTACCTAAAAGCATAAATCGGCTAATAAAAGAAATGACATGTGGCACATTCTTATTAACATCATACATGTTTTTAGTAAAATGAGACTGAATTGATAATTTTGATGTACTTTAAAAAAAAGCCAACTTGGGTAAAGCTTAAATAGGTTAGTTAACCATTTACACATAATAGATGACCTTAGCCAAAATTTTAAGCTTGTATTTCGACTTGAACCTAACTTGGACAACAAATTTACAATTAATGTCCTAAAACCAAAGCAAATCTGATCTGACCAAGCCTAACCCATGAATACTGACTCAAAAATTACTCTGATGGAGCAGTCAAGGTATATTTAGGAGAGGCCGCGGCGGGGGAACACTGAGGGACCATCATGGCGAATGGATTGTTGGATTTATCAGGAGGTTGCAATGCTAAGCTTTGGGGTATTCTAGATAGTTTGATTGTAATACATAATAGGAACCGAGACAAAGTGTCGATTTGGATGGATAGTATGGATGTTATTTAGGCCATTCAGGTAGCTTTTTCAAGGACATCTAATTCATCAGTTGCGAGACGTAATCAACAGATGTTGTCGTCAATGATTCAATGAGAAATTATTTATACTCCTCGAGAATAGAATACAGAAGCTGATCGCATCACAAAATTGACTTTTAATAGGGATAAGGGTCCACAATTTTTTGCAGAAAATTCGGGTAATCTAATATAATTATTGTATTGTCTTTCTTTTTCACTCAAAAAAAAAAATTACTCTACTCTTTAATTAGCTTCTTTAATAATACTATTTTACAAGCAAATTATAGTCATTGGGTTTGAGTTGCGATATTCAATTGAATTAGTTCAATACAATTAATATTAAGCATCTAATTAATCAAATATTCAAATATTAATATTTGCAATTTTGTTTAATCAAATGAAAACTTTTTATTAATGAAAGAGAAGTTTACAAGCAAAACGGGTGGAAATCCTTTTCAATATCCTTTTACAAACAAATACCATACCATTTTTGGGGGATTGGGTACGAAATGCTCTAAATTTTGTACCAAAAAACTTTGGGGGTTGGGTTTGGTAATTTTCCCAATTATGGAATCAATTTTCAAATAAAATGAAATAATAAAGGTAAAAACATCAATCTAGTTCCACTCAATTTTGATATTAAGCAAATTGATCCCTTTCAAAAAAAAATCAGAACAATTTAAATTCTGTCAATTTCGAAAGAGAGAAGCTAAAGATAATTCATCATGAAACTTAGCTTTTTTTTGTCAGTTGTACATAATTTTAATTGATATAATTCAAATATATATGTAAATAGGCAGAATGTGTAAAATTTAAGGATTAAATTTATTATCATACCAATCAAAATTATGTAAAGTTGACGGAAAAAATTAATATTTGATTAATTTTCCATAGATGCTAACTTTTGAAATTAATATGGATTGAATTGCTCGATAAATTTAAGAAGGACCAATTTACTAATACCAAAATTGAGAGAAACAAAATAAAAATTTTCACTAATAATAAAATAAAAATAAAGACATCATATGGATAGAATTTTGTTGCTTAATTTTCTATTTTTTTATTATGCTTACCGATTCTTCTTCTACTATTTAATTCAGATACATCATTCCTTTACTTAAATTTAAGTAATAAAATAATATTTAAAGCAACCAATTCTTTTTCAAATAAGATATGCTTAGACTTTGGATGATTATCTTTGATTTTTCTTCATAATAGTAATATTTTTTTACGATTTATCTGTTATGTGTTTGTTCTTTTTGACACAATGCTTGGAATTATTTATAGTCTCTCCCCAACCTATAAATAGGAAGATAATGTGTTTCAGTGCACTTGAACCGACGTCTTCCTACATTAATAACAATACTCATGCAAATCGAGCTAAAATTTAGTCGACTTGAATTGTAATTTGTAGTCAAACTATATATAAAAAAACATTATCCACATCTTAAAGGGACAACTAATTTTAATGGGATGAAAGTAAATAATCTTAAAAGGGATATAATACCAAATTTTTAAATGGACTAAAACGAAATTTTATCTTTTCTGGGGCCCCTGCCTCCCCCTCCCCTTGCGCGGACCCTGATGTGTATATATATTTAGAATTTTTATCACAAAATCGTCTGAATCTCAAACTCATTAAACTTGAATTTTTGGTCAAATTATTTTCCAAAACCCTCTTCTCCGGCGCACGGTAAACAAAATCCATGGTTTGTTCTAATCTTCTTCTTCTTCTTCTTAATCCTCTTCTTTTATTACATGTTTTTTTTTTCTGATTATATTATGTATGTCTGTTTTTTTTTTCAGGATCTTGAAAACGGAACAGTTCGATACGAAGATGTTAGTCGTTAATGGAGTTCTTTACATAATATAAACCCCAGTTTCTGTAATCTGTTAAACTGAACTGTGTTCTGTTTTCTTTTTTCCCAGGAATATGTAACGAATTCTCGAGGATTAAAGCTATTTACATGCAGATGGTTACCAGTAAACGAAGAACCCAAAGCTTTAATCTTTATCTGCCATGGTTATGCCATGGAATGCAGTATCACCATGAACAGTAAGTACATACATATATGCATGCATATAGATTATATATAAATAAGGAAACATGATGATATATGGTATAAAATCCAGGTACTGCAATTCGATTGGTGAAAGCAGGGTATGCAGTTTATGGCATAGATTATGAAGGCCATGGCAAGTCTTCCGGGTTGCAGGGCTATATCTCAAGTTTCAGTCATGTTGTTGATGATTGTTCCGATTATTTCAATGATATTTGTGGTAATTATGAAATTTCAATTCCTCTTTATATATATATATATATATATATATATATAAGTTGTTTACTTTGTTTTTCTAATGAAAAAATTGCAGAGAAAAAGGAGAATAAAAAGAAGATGAGGATTTTGTTAGGGGAATCAATGGGAGGAGCAGTGTTGTTGCTTGTTCATAGGAAGAAGCCTGAATATTGGGATGGAGCCGTCTTGGTTGCCCCTATGTGCAAGGTAAATTTTATTTTCTTTATTTTTTTAATTTTTTTAAAATAAATATGAATATAGTATGTCGATATATATTTTATTTTATATTTTATAAAATGATAAAATTATGAAACTATGTTAATTAAAAATTTAAACACAAATCTTATTTATATTTAAAGCTAAAGTAGGTAACATCTTTAAATAAAAAAATGGTTATTTTGTGTCCTTACTTTTCTTTTTCTAAAAAAAAAAAAAAAAAAGACCTTTTCTTGAGTTTTATTATTATTATTTAACTTCCTTTATTGTGGGAACCACGATGAACAAATAAAAATGGCTTTCCAAAATAAAAAAATAAAAAGGAATAACGTGTGTTTAGTGTTTTCCTCTCTTTCGAGTAGTGGTATCCATATATTTATATGATATGACATGCTAGAAACACGTATTCTACTCAGACTCGACATGTATTTATAAAATTTTACGCACACGTAATATTATAGAAGAACGAGCCCGACCTACAAGCCTAACCTGTAAATTGATCTTGCGAGCTCATTACAATCCAACCCAAATCCATTCGAGTTGTGGGCCGGTATTAATAATTATCCTAACAACGGGGACCACATTTGGTAGCTATAATAATAATATACCTTAAACTTTTGGTTAAAAATGTTGTTAAATAAAAGTTAAATAATTTAATTAGGATTTTTTTTACAAAAATACTTTTTTTTAAAGAAAAAGTGAAAAAGAACGTTGACCCATAATTTGGCAGTAAAAGACGGAAATTAGTTATAAGAACATTATTGCTCATTGGTTGTTTAAAAATGTCAATTTTCCATTTTCAATTTGAAAGATTACAATTTTTGGTTAAATTTTACCATTAATCCCTACACTTTATGAAAATTATAGATTTAATCCTTATACTTTAATTTGATTTTTAATTCCCGTCGTAATTTTTATTTTGTGATAAACAAATATAGTACAGTTTGCTTTTGACCTTTATAAAAATACAAAAACTAAAAATATTAAATTAAAATATAGGGACTAAATTGAATTTGAACATGTGTAATTTGTAATAAATAAATATTAATGTCCTTTAATCAACGTGAAAGGGCTTTTATTTTGTCATATACTAGAGTTTGCATTTGACTTTTAGAATAAGTCCATTCAGAAAATGTCACAGCTTACCTCATATAAAAGGAAAAATATAGCGAAAAGAAGTATATTTATTTAATAGTAAATTTAAATTTTAAAAGTTTACATTTGAGTCCCATGTAAATCATGTGTAAATTCTTTCAAATTTTATTTAGATCCAAATATATTTCAATACAAATGAATTTTTTAAATTTCTCTCATTTTTTTTGTTTTTCTAATGAAAACTACAAAACAAGTAATATTTTTAATTAAATTTGATTCTTAAACTAAAAAAAAAATCATTCCCACCTTTGAATAAATTGCTTTGAACAGCTGTTATGGTTGAATCAAGCTGTAAGTTTCCTTTTATAATTTAGATCAGATCAAGGAAAATTAAAAATAATTATTTTATATTAATTAATTAATTAATTTATATGTATAGATTGCAGATGAAATGAAGCCACATCCATTGGTGATAAGTGTATTGCAAAAGGTCAACAAGTTTATTCCAACGTGGAGAATCGTTCCAGGTCAAGACATCATTGATGCTGCTTTCAGACAGCCTGAAATAAGAGCTCAGGTACCTTTCTTTCTTTCTTATCTTCTCCTACAGTGGCGGGTCCAACCCTGTTTACTGAAAGCAGTGGGTTCGGAATAAGGATATCTGAAAAGCTGAATCACTAGATTTAGATCCATGTCATAGAGCATGTAGCGCATTAATAATTTGGAATGCTACTATTCGGGTTATTATGGCTCACCTTCTTAAGCATTTTACGAAATGTCTAGCCACTCGAGTTTATAGTAAAGGCATTCTCTAAATCTATGCGAATGTTCAATAGGGTCGAAAGACAAAACCCTGAATTAAAATGGAATTACAGGTTAGAGCAAATCCATATTGCTACAAAGGACGGCTTCGTTTGAACACAGCCAATGAACTTCTAAACACCAGCCTGGAAGTTGAACAAAGACTCCACGAGGTTTGTTATTACCCCTTTTTTTTTGGGTTAATTGCACTAAATGTCCCCAAACTATCTCTTACATTTTAAATTGGTTTATAAACTTAAAAGATGTTATAATTTGAGTACTTAAAATATCAATATTATATCAATTAAATCTTTCCGTTAACTTAGTCATTAATTTACGTGTTAAATGTTATTTCGAATTTGAGGTAGAGTACATTTACAATGTTTGCACTTATCACATTGACAATTTGGGTATAAGTTTGAACGGGTCTTGTCCCATTAACGTCGAACAGGTATCATTACCATTTCTAGTTCTACATGGAGGGGAAGATAAAGTAACAGACAAAGCAGTGAGCCAACAATTGTACAATGATGCAGCAAGCTCGGACAAGAGTTTCAAGTTGTATCCTGGGATGTGGCATGGCCTTTTGTACGGCGAATTACCGGAAAACATCGAGATTGTGTTTGCAGATATTATCGGTTGGCTGAACCAGAGGAGTGAGTTCGGGAACTCGAGGTTGGAGAGAGAATTGAAACTTCAAGATGATGAGATATTGATCTTGAAACACAAGTGAACTTATTATAACTAAATGTTATAGTGAAAATTTGTACCTGAAAAAGAAAATTGTGTATTAAAATATTATATAATATATTGTGGAGTGTATCTTGTATTTTTCGATCAAATCAAAATTAAAACAGAGACGATATTACAATTAAGAATCACATGACATCACAACGACACAACAATATTCTAAACAGAGACAAAACAGAGATAATAATGTGACGAGAAGCTTTAGACGTCACGACGACACGATAATTTCTTAACTTAAAACAGCTCCAATAAGCACTCAAGAACCACAACATTAGATTCCATTAAGTCACCAAAATCTAATCCAAAGTGTCATCATCAAATCCATATCACTTAGACGATGAAGTATTTTTTGTGTGCAAGTTACATGCATGTTATTTTTTTTAATGATATTTCAATAAATTTTTTTATATTATTTTATATTAAATTTTTTTATAAATACATATAATAAAATTGTGCATCACACATGTATGAAAATTAGTTAATTTATTATTTTAAATGTTTTAAAGATGTTAAACTAAATTTTATCATTTAAAAGGGATAAAATGTAATTTTATCATTATATCAGTTTAGGAGTTAAATGTCATTATATCAATTTTATCATTATATCAATTTAGGAGTTTTATATGTTTTTTTGTTTGTTTTTCTATTGTTTAATAAGTCTTCAGTTTTAGAAGTTTTTGTTTGCTCTTGTAGCACCTTTTTTAGTCTTAATTATGCATGTAATTTTAGTTTTACAAGTGATTTTAGAGATGATTTTGTTGTCGTCCTCTCTAATTTGGTGAATAGTTGATTCTTTGTCGATTTTTACTCGCCGCTTTGGACCATCTGGAGCTGATTTCATTATCGTATTAAGTGCTTGCAGTCACTCCAGATATGTCGTGTTTCAGTTGTAACAAAGTCAGCTGTCAACGTGTTATAATGTTCTAATGATACTGAGGCTAAAACATTTGTTGTGTTGATGGAGCTTGTCATTCACTATCTACGACGAGTATTTGCTCTTTGTTTCTCTCTGAATTGTATAGTGTATATTTATCACATTGACAATTTGGGTTTTAACATGTTGAAAAAAGAATAAAGTCCTAAAAAAAATTATATAGTAAATACTTCCGTATTTCATTTAATGTACAACTTGACAATTAAAATGATAGAAAGATTTGATTGAAATGATATTGATACTTTTAAAGACATGATTAAAAAGATTCGAAGTTTGGGGCCTAATTAAGAATCTGCGCAATAGATGGAGGACATCTAACGCAATTCATTTTTTTATCCAAATCTAAAGGGTCTTGTTTTCGTCTACGTTGAACAGGTTTCATTACCATTTCTAGTGTTACATGGAGGGGATGATACATTAACAGACAAAGCAGGTAGCCAACATGTTGCATCAAGTTCAGACAAGACATTAAAGTTGTATCTTGGGATGTGACAAGCCTTGTTGTACGGGGAAACACCGGAAATAGTTGAGGTTGTGTTTGCAGATATTATCGATCGGTTGGATTAAAGAAGTGAATATGGAAATTCGAGAATGGAGAGGTAATTGAAACTTCAATTTTTGATGTTGATGGTATTTAGAAATACAAGCGACCTATTAATAAGTGATTGGGTGAGATGATAAAGCGCATTGCACTCCCAAGAGAAGAATGTAGATTCGAATTTTGAAAACAATATTATTGAGAATGAATAATCATAAACCCCAAACATGAATCATAAAACGGACATTCATAATATAAAAAAGAAAAACCAAAAATACAAGGGACCTAATAAGTAACAATATGCAAATTTCATCACCTTCTTTTAACACATTCTTTTAAATATTATAAAACTATGTAGTTGATTACCTAAACTTAAATATTAATTTTATAAAGATTAACAATCTTTTTCACCCTCTTTGTAATATAATGGTTAATTAATTTAGATCACACACATATATAGGCATGAGTTTACAAAATTGAACCCTTACATTTTTTCACTCATTTTGTCAAAATTATGTAAATTTAATCTTCAAATTTCAACATTAAGATTCAATTCAACTTTAAATCGAAAATTTCGTTTTATGGTTGACCCTTAATTGAATTAGCATTTTTTTGTCACCACATATTTTATCCAATTTATTTGTAATTTTAGCAATTTTTAGCCTGATTTTTGGGTTTTTTCCTTGTTATATCATCTTATTTTTTCATATATTTTGAAAAAAAATATTTTACCCTCTCAAAATATAAACTTTTCATTGTCTTCATGGCACTGGTATGTTTGATTTTTTTGTTCTTAATTTCTTAATTTTTCATACAGATTTTGTCGTTTTTTTTAAAATTAATATTTTCTATCAATTTTTTCACAGGAGCATCCACCAGAAAATGTTAAATATGATGAGGTGAATTTTGCAAATAAACCATTTTTTTTTCTTTTAAATTGGGATTTTATGGCTAAATTTTCATATAATTTTTTTACAGGAATTCATTACAAATTCTCAAGGATCAAAGCTTTTCACATGTAAATGGATCCCAATAAAAGATGAACCCAAAGCTTTGATCTTCATTTTCCATGGTTATGGCATGGAATGTAGCATCACCATGAGCAGTAAGTGTTTTGATTTTTTAATATAAAAATATGTAAAATTAAAGTCTAAAATGAGATATTTATTAAATTATTGGGGATGAAATTAATTAGGTACTGCAATTAGGCTTGTTAAAGAAGGATATGCAGTATATGGCATAGATTATCAAGGCCATGGAAAATCATCTGGATTGGATGGCTATGTTGAGAACTTTGATGATATTGTCAATGACTGCAATGACCATTTCTCCAATATTTGTGGTGAGTTTGCCTAAATTACGAAATATAGGTAAATTAGTTTCGATACGTTAAATTAAAAAGTAAATTAATTTTTTTGTTAAAAATAAGTGTGGCTGATAAAATAACCACGTGCACCTCATGATGATGTATATAGACCAATTTTTAACAGTAAAGATGAGTGAAACTTTTAAAAGGACTAATTTACTTTTTAATTTAACATACAAAAACTAATTTACCCATTTATGAATAGAGGGGGCAAAATGCAATTTGACTCGAAATATAAGGTTCTCCATGATACTTTTACTCAATGATCAACTTGGAATTTTCCATTTTGCTATGTTTAGGGACAAAATAAAAAATTTATTTTAATTGGATTAAAATTAAAATTAAAATTTTGAGACGATAAAAATATTTTTATCATAATATTAATTTATTATTTCAAAATTTTAAACCAGGGAGTAAAGTGAAAATTTTAAATTACTATTTATCATTTTACTATTTATAAATAATAAGTAATTATTAATATTTATAAATGTGATTTAATCAGAGGAGGAAAAGAATAGAAGGAAGAAGAGGTATTTGCTGGGAGAGTCCATGGGAGGAGCCGTCATTCTTCTTCTACATAGAAAGAAGCCCGAGTTTTGGGACGGTGCCATTTTGGTAGCCCCAATGTGTAAGGTATGTGTAATGCTGAGTTCGGTTCGATTTGATCAGGTTTTTCGAAACAGAATTACATTGATTCTCAAATTTTTTGAGTTTTTGAAATTTTTATAAAAAAATAAATTTTATTTTATGGCTTTGAGACATTATAAGGTAAAATTTCAAAAAAAATTTAATAAATATTTCTTTAAAAAATTAAATATTCAAGTAAGTAAAAAAATAGCAATAACTCTTATTTTTTAAATGGTTGTATATATAGTATTTTAAGTTAATTTCACTATTCTAAATTTGAATTATTTATTTTACAACATAAAAATAAAATTAATTATAAATCAAACAAATATAAATTCGGTTCATGTAATCACATCTTTTAAACTTGTGAATTAAAACCATCCAAACACCATTATTTGAATCAATTTTAATTTCTAAACTTTTGTTTAATATTTGATGAAAAATATACATGTAACTGTTTTATACAATCTTTTTCTCGTGATTTGATGACGTATAAATTTTATAAAAAATGTTGATGAAATATTGGAATATCTTGTTATATTTAATAAAATTAGTTTTTGTGAAGTGATACATATTAATTTATATCCCAGTTTTTGTTTAGTGTTTAATTTAATTAAATTAATTAATAAAAAATTAATCAGATTGCAGATGATATGAAGCCACCAGCAGCAGTTACAACGCTACTCCAAGGGTTGAGCTGGGTAATCCCAACTTGGAAATCATTCAATATAACCAAAGACATTATTGAAATTGGCTTCAAAGAGCCTCGAGTTAGAGAAGAGGTAATTATGTTTTATTTTTAACATAACAGTTAAAATCAGGGTCTTTTAGGGGTCAAAATTAAATTTTAATTTTTAATAGTCTATATATTTATAATTTTTAAAGAATTAAATCAAATTCTTTTATTATTTTTAAGGAGGCCAGAGTGTAATTTTATTTTTACTAATTTAAAATTTTAAAATTTCTAAAGGGCCTAAATGGAGAATTTTTCATTTTAGGGGGTTGGGACCCCCACCAGCACCCTAGATATGTCACTGTCTAGAACTACCTATAGTCTCTCCCCAACTTTAAAATAAGATTTAATATTTTAAGAGTTTAAGGTTTAGTTCAGTAAATAAGATTTCAGATGTAAGATTTAGAATTTACATTTCATCAAGAAAATAGGTACATATTTTATTATACTAAGATAAATTTTTTAAAATATTAAATTAATTTTTGAATTAAGTTGTAACCATTTTAATTATTTTTAAACTCTTAATATAATTTAAGATAAATACGTATTGATCTTGTAAACAGATTAGGAAGAACGAATACTGCTACAAAGGACCACCACGAATGAGAACAGCCTCTGAGCTTTTGAGGGTTAGCTATGATATTGAGCAAAGGTTAAGTGAGGTTTGTACTACTAGTAATTAAATTTATTTATAAATAAAAAAGACCCAATTCAATCATTAATATGATTGCATGAGTGTATTGATGATAAATTAAATTTAACATTCATTCGAGTATGGGGACTTACGGCATAATTTGACCATAACTAAATTGTAAAAAATATAAACTATAAGGGTGGTCTTTGACTAGTTCCTTGTTTATTGTAATATGATTAGGTTACACTTCCATTTATAGTTCTCCATGGAGAAGATGATAAAGTGACAGACCAACAAGTTAGCAAAGAACTATTCAAGGTAGCTTCAAGCACAGACAAGACCATCAAGCTCTACCCCGGAATGTGGCATGGTTTGCTCTGCGGCGAGCCCTTGGAAAACACCGAAATCGTGTTTGCCGACATTATCAGATGGTTAGAAGAACGAACTAAACTCGGAAATCCGAGGGCAGAGACGTTAAACAAGGTTCAAGCTGATAATTTGTCATTGAACAGGAACAACAAACTCTAGTAGAAACTATTGAAAACTTGAAGCTCCAAAACCCGAAAATCTGACTTAGTACACAATTGTTTACTCGAAAGTGCAATGTTCAAATCATTCATCATTTTTTTCTTAAACATAAAATTTCATGGTCTTAGTTCTTGCGTTTACCTATTTGCAAAGAAATCCAATCCAGTAACAAGGCAAAAAATCGAAACACAGTCACACATTTCGATAGAATTTGTTAGAAAATATAAACCCTAATCGAACAAAACATACGATTCTCTAAAACCTGATAAATCTTAGCAATAACTGAACAAAGTTCTACAATGGTACGATTTAGGGTTTATCAAAAGCAAGTTCGAGCATATAAGGAAGGAAATAGGAAGGAATATACCTATTACTGACTCGAACTTGCAGGGCCGACAAGGACTCCTTGAGCGGAGCCTTCCTTCTTGTTGCTTTCATCTTTCGAGTCATCATCGGACTTTTTGATCCTAATTTTGTATTTTGTCTCGAAATCAGCAATTTCCTTCTTTTTCTTCTCCAGGGTCTCGTTAAGACGAGCAATTACTTCCTCGAGCCCTTCTTTGTTTCGTTGCACAGCAGGGAGAACCTCTTTGATGGTTCTCTCGACAAGGACACCTCCAATCATCCGGTAACACCGCCTCGACTGGTCAAGTGGCTGAATGGCATTTATAACTAGCGAATGCTCGCTCACTTCCATCTCCAACTCGGTGATCTTAGAATAAATTTGATTTAGTTCAGATCTCATAGCTCCGTACATATTCGCAACCACTTGTTCGTTCACAGGTTCCTTACCCTCAGATTTGCTGGCCATTTTTTCTCTGCAAACAAAGGGAATAATGACAGAAAATAGAGCAATAGGCAATATCTTAAGAGAGACAAAACATCACGGATTCAATAAAGCAAATTAAATCTATTAAACATTGCAGATAAGCAAAGCCCTCACATGGCAACATCAACACCCAGAGTAGGATTACTCGAACAACCACCATAATCAAACTCATAGCAATCTTCAAAAACATAGACCATTAAAAACTTCATCCAGATGAACTAAAACAATAGAACATCTATTTCAAAATGGAATTCAAATGAAAGCTTATTTTCTGAGCGACCTTACTCAGGGAAAAAAAAAGGTTGATCAAATTTCTTATGTATAAACCAACCATTTGCACATTATCTCAAAATGAGAAGAAAACCCATCTCGAGAAACGATACTCTTCAACACAAGAAAACAAAGCAATATCCGAAAAAAGACATCAAACATCCGGAGATTGGGAAAACAAAAATTCTCTGGAAAGAAATTCTACGTTATAAGAACATGGATATAAATTATGGCGGCAGATGGTTTTCCGATCATGTCACATTCATCATAGTCGGGAACATAATAGATATTATAGCTATCGATTGCAGGTAAATATCCAGAATCCGAAAATTAGCAGCAGTACATAAATAAGATCAATTAACATTAAAAAGCAAACAAAACAAAACCCTAAAATATATCTGCCAGAAATATCAATTAAAAAAAAAAGAACATGATCAAACAGATATAGAAAATGCCAAAATAAACTAAACACTTGCAAATCATTACCACTGAAAAGTTCTACTAGTTACTAAACATCAAAGTTAACGATCAATTTCTAGAACTAGAGATTCAATAAAGACCCATCGAAGAAATTGGAAAAAAAAAACGAAGGGGAAATTAGAATAAAGCAAACCTGGGTCTGGGTATTGGTGTGGTGGAAGAGAAATGAACAGCAAAAAGGTGTGAAAATGGTGCGTTTTCCCGATTCGAAGAGAAATGAACAGCAAGAAGTGAAAGTCGGCTGCTGAGAAAAAGTTCGGTTCTTGGAGGAGAGAAAATAAATTGGGCCGGGTGTAATTTGACCTTTTTGAGGCCCATGGTTTTTTACAAGTGGATCTGATAGTGCCGATAATATTTGAATAAATTTAAAATAAATTTTAAAATATTCTAATTGAATCCTCGAAGCATCAATTCAATCATCGAACGATAGTTCTAAATTACGGGTGAGAGAAAAAAACTGAGAATATGAAAACGGACTCCAACCGAGATGTTTGGATGATTTTTCATGGTTAGGTTTGATACTCCATTTGATATTTGAGTTTGATATATATTTTTTAGTGTGGTACTTATATTTAGTAAAAATCATATATTTTGATGCCTTAAATTATTAATGTTAACTTTTTAATGTTAATTCGGATTTTAGAGTTGATTTGATGAAAAGTCATAATTAACTAATAATATAAGCATATCAATTCAACCATAAAAGAATACAAATATAACCATATTAGTAATTATCTTTTACCAAATCAATTTTAAAACCGAATTAAATACTAAAAATTAGTATTGTTACTTTTGAGTATCGAAATGTATAACTCTTACCAATTATAATATCAAACTCTTACCAAATACAATATCAAACTCAAGTATTGTATGTTATCTTGACCTATTTGAGTAATAAATCAAAATACCATAATTACTTTAATCGAGTTCTAATTTTTATTTAATTTATAATTTATTTAATTTTTAGGATATAAAATAATGATAAACTACACCCAATGTCATTAAATTATTAGTAAGTTTATATTTTGGTCACTCAATCTCAAAAAGTTACAAAATAATCACCAAACTATTTGAAAGTTTCATTTAAGTCAATGGGCCTTCAAGTTTTTTTAAGTACAATTAGTAAGCTTCAAATAATGACTCAACGATCTATACAATAAATTAATGCCCATCAACAAATAGAAAAACATACCTTAAATCCAAGTTGATCTGACAAAATTGAATTGTAGAAGAGAAGAAAAAAACTTTATGATTAACCATACAACAACAATTTTAACAGCCCAATAATTTAAATAAAAACTTTCGAGCAATTTAATTACTATTTTATAACTTTTAAAATTACTAATAATTTAAAAACTTTAGATGTAATTTACCCTAGAAACAAATATTTATCTTTAAAAAAACAAAGATAACTTAAAAATATTATTCTTTTTAATTATACAGTTTTTCTTTTTCCTTTTAATATTTGTCATTAGTTTTTTTTTACCTTTTTATTTAATTTTAAAATCACAATGCTAAGTCCAAGTTAGAAGAGGGCATTAGAGATCAATCTCTATCTATCAAATTAACAAACATACAACAATCTTAAAACTGCAATAACAGCAGCAAATACTCGAATCTGCAGCAGCTAATACTGATTTTTTGCCTCTACTAACACAACTAGTTTGCCTCATAACTACTTATACAATACTCCCATTCTTGGTCTCGTGTTCTTGACTTTCGACTCCATCGTCCAATTTCTTCCTCATCTGCCTTGGATTCCAACGTGCTAAAGCCTTCTTAACCGCAATTGGTTTCCCGCAATCCGGCTAAAAGAGAACTGTAAAACAACGACAAACTATTATTGAGTGGTGATCCCAAAAGGCAGAACCTAATCAGACTATTCTTAACTAATCCGGTTCAAGTGACAATTATCAGAAACAGGAGAGGTAATGGGAGCTACCTTGACCTTTGATGCTATCTGCTATCTCAAATGATCTTGTTTCGGGCTTCTTCGAGTTTCTTCAGTATCTCCCCAGGAGTACGGTCCAACTCGTCTGCAATTTTTCTCTGCAGATCCAAAGGTAGGGTCGGAAACTGCTCACACAAATCCCCATCAATCACATCCTGCAAATTCAATTCAAGCTTTCAAAACCCGAAGCAATAAGTTCAACCAATTTAATATATGGCTAACAACAGTTTGATGGTAATTATTTATTCACCTTGACAGGGAAATAAGCAGATCTGTAAGCCATATGATCTCGTCCGCACAAGGGAGGGTGTTCCTGCCTCATATGCATCTCTAGGTGCGAAAAGAAGTCAACATCATCACGGGAAGTGAACGGAAGCAATGCCCCCAAGCTCCCCATTACAGTTCCATAAAGAACACACTCTCCACCACCTGGTATAAGAGATGCCTTCTGCAAACTAGTTACCACATCCCCGACATGGAACTGAACTATCTCCTCTACCTTGTTAGGAGCTCCATTGAGCCTCCCTTGTTCCCATTTTATCTTTCCACCAGTTGGGTCTTCCTCTATTTCATCTGAGACATCTTGTGGTAGCCGCACAAAATAGACATTCCCGAACTTGTCTGCACCAGCCATGGTGTCAAAATCTATATGGTATGATGCAGTAAGCCATCTCGGAACAACATCATCAGCGAATATATACAGTTGATTTTCATCCCTCCTATACTTGCAAAAATGGAATGACTGCAATAGAGGACCACCTTTATTATCATTCAAGAATAATTGACAAAGAAAGCAAACAGAGGAATGAATAAAATCAAAGTGGACTATAATTTAAGAACCAAGGGAGCATTAAAAAGACCTTGCAAAAGTTTCTTACTTTCAGCCATATTCTAAATTAAATTAGTTGATAAATTTCACAAAATCCATATACAGGTCAAGCAGCAAAAGAGAAGACATGCATACGAGTAATAAAAATAATTCTCAAAGAAACGAGCTAAAGATACGAGAATCCAGGAAAATTTAAAAAACCATACCTCTTGGATGTCCCCAACATATATTCTATCACGATAAGTTTGGATAGAGATAATAGTGTTAGGGAAAAGCTTATTCTCACATTTCCTAAGCAGTCTCCTTTTCCCCAGGTCATATAATCGGAGCACCGATCCTATCCCAGCAAGTAATCTTCCCTGAAATTGGCATAAAGCAAGAGGAACACCTTCCACTTGTGTCTTGTGCAGAAGTTCAAGCGATCTGCCATCTTCTAAAAACCTATAGATATGAATGAATCCCGCAGTTAAGCTTCTTTTGGGCCAAAACTGCAGACCCTTGGCCGTGCCAACAGCCAACAGAGTTCCATACTCTTTATCATGGAAATTCACAGTACACACACTGAAAGCAGCTTCATTGTCCTGAAGCTCCAAAAGACAAGTTGTGGAAGCAGTCCTCGGATCAAGAACTCTAATGCAAGAAACCCACTTGTTTGACTCTGCCTTAGGATAACCATACTGCTCATCAGAGAGGGGATCCTCTTTGTCCTCATCATCACCACCATTTTCCATTTGGTTCATATTGCCGTTACCATTTTCTCCCATTCCTGCAGCCTCAAAGCACTCCTTTCTTGCAGCTTCACGCTCTTCTGCAGTATATGATCCTTGGTCACTCTCAATAATTACCAACAATTTCCGCTTTGGTTGCAAAACAAACCTCCTAGGAGTATACCTCAAAGGAATAGCGGTCTCATTGAAGGTTTCTCCAAGTCGCTCAATGGTGAAAACTCTCAATGCATCCCCTGCAACAGCAACGACACCTTCGGCACACTGATCAGATGAAAATGAGGCAGCAAATTCAAGTGTCTCGTAAGAAAGGGGTGTTAACAGAAAATGTCCTTGGTGAATATAACCAAGCCATGGTCGACTAGACAAGCAAAGCATTGCAGGTCGGCCTCTTACTTTAACAGAGAACAACTTGGGGGCTCTTAGGCCTAAGAAACGTGAACGGGAATCAGAAAGTTGCCCCGTAACCATATCCACTACCGTCCGAAACAGAACTCCATTCTGCAGACCAGCATTAAGGAAAAGATTGGCAGGGTGATCAGCACCATCCTCACCACCTACCGATGCCTTAACTTCAAGGAAAAGGAGAGACTCAGGAGGTGAGGACACACTCTGAACACTCAGAACCTGCATACAATCATCAGGATCCAAAGATAATATACGGATTGTATTATCATAGGAACCAACCGCAAGGAAACGGGACCTCTGTCTTCCTTCAGGAACAGGGGCAATGTCCAGACACGCCACATCTCCAGACATTTCATGCTTCTCAACTTCCATAAGTTGCCCAGTCATATCCACCTCAAAGTATATAAGCTCACCTCCACTCAATGCAATAACTACTTGAAGCCCATTTGAACCAACTTTAACAATCGTCCTTTTCCCAGGTGTTCTCCACTCATTAATACGTCCATCTTCCCTTATATGCCTAATACCATTTGGGTGAACTTGCATCAGTGAATCATCACCAATTAAAGAAACAGCAAGAGAGGGCGTAGTATCAAGAAACCCACTATCGCTAACTTCTTCAACTGTTTCACCAATGGAAAGAACAAGTGTTGCATTGGCAAATGACACGACAATGTATGCATCAAAGGCATCATTAACATTTTTCTTCACAGTCCACACAGCACTTGGGACACCAGGAAGCTGTGAAACAGCCATCTCACTGATGGCCAAACCAGGCCTTAGTATCCTCAATGATGAACGAGGACCACGTCCACAAAGTGAAAATATCTGAGGTGTTTCTTCCTCGAAGAGATTAGCAATTTTCATGTCCATTATTGGCATCAGGCTCTCAGCTTGGTCAATCCTAACTAGATTCTTAAGCCCTCTCGGCTGGAAAAACACTGGCTGAAAACCTTCTTCTGTTTCCATCAATGTAGATGATGATGATTCCACATCAGGGTCATCCCCAATAGCCTGAAACTGATACAAAGCATGATTGCCAAACTCTGAAGCTGCAAATAGAAAACCAGTTTTCAACACACACATTGAAGACGTAACCGGAATTGTATCAAAATACTTAATCTTCAATTCCGAAACTCCTTCATTTCCATGTTCCAATGTAACCTTAAAAATATCTCCATATTCTGTCTGCAAAAGAAAGAAAAACATCGACTTCTGCTTATGCGTAGCCGCTGAAACAATCAAAACACCACGTTCTTCTGGCAAGTCAGCCCGTCTAGGAATCACCGCTCTAACATCAGGATGCCCCTGATTCTTATAGATAACAAAATTTTCTGCGCAAACCAGAACCCCACTTGGCCCATCACCACCACCAGGCACTGTGACCAACATATTTGCCCCATTGTCAACCTGTTCCGACCACTTCCGAGACACATGGTTAAGCCCTAAATCAAGTTCATAAAACGTCAAATGCTTCTGTGCTTCACCTGCAGCCACTCCCGTGGAATCCTGATCAGCCTCCGAGTAATCCAACTCGATGGCAGCAAAAATAGGGTTATCGAAACCACAATCAACACCACAAATAGAGTAAACAATCGTATGTGATTTATGAGCTTCTAAAGGTGAAGAAATGGTTAACCTAGCAGCAGTATCTCTATTCAAAACATAAACTAATTTCTGCTTCTCACAAGCACCAATCATTACAGCTCTTCCTTTCGGGTCAATAGCCAAGTATTGACCCGGAACAATCCGGCGACACCCAGATTTCCCAAAAGTTTCTTGGTGAACTTTATCAAAGACGTTCTTCTCTTTATTGTATTCAAGTATAACGATCCGACCCGAATCGGACCCTACAACAATGTAGTCCTTTTGAGCTCCAGTTAGCCGGAACTGAGCTAGGGAACGTATGCAACCGAAAATTTCGACGGAATGAAGCGTTTGGAGCTTACCGAGATCGTCGGGGCGGAGAAGGGAAAGGATCTTACCACGGGCGACGACAATTTCTTGGATTTTACCGCCGGAGAAGTTTCCATTTATGGCGGAAACGATGCCGGTGGCTTGTTGAAGAGTTAAATTGTAGAGATACATGGCGGTAGTTAGGGTTTTTTAGATTTGGAATGGGGGTTTTAGGGTTATTGTTTTAAAAGAGGTTCATTCGAAGCTTTTGTGCGAGTGAGTGAGAGTAAATTGAGAAATGAAACAGTGGGAATTTTCTTGCGGTAAAGTTCAAAAATAAAATGAGAGAGGAACCCTAAATGGTCAAAATGAAGGGGACGCCCAAACTTCCATTTGAATTTTAGGGTTTTTGGGCTTAATTTGGGCCTTACGTTTTCTCATTCAATTTGTTGAAGAATTCAGCTAAATCCTTTAAACTTAAAAAAAATACATTAATAATTATAAAATTATAAAAATTAAAATTAAACACGAATTATGAAAATTCATATTTTAAAAAATCAAAGATAAAAAATATAACAAAAACCCAAAAATAATTTCCCAAAAATTAGAAAAAACTTAATTTAATTTTTTGCTTTTTATGTTTTTAATAGATTTTTCCAATTATCATTTTAATGATTTAAAATAGTTGTAATTAGTTTAGATTATATCTTGTCATATAAATATTAAACTAAAGTTTACAAAATTGGATTTATGATTGAATCGGTCAAATAATTGATTTGTTTTTTCTTATTTAATTAAATAAATCATTAAGAATTCAAAAAAAAAACATTGTTCAGTTGATTTTTTAACCCAGCTCAATCAGTTTGTATCGATTACGGAATCAACCAATTCGATCCCTATCCCTAGATCGATACTCCATTTGACTTCTAGTCTAGTTTGGTTCAAACATCACTGAATTAAATATCCAATTTTTGATTTAATTAACTGACTAGGTATGATTATTCGTAGTATTGATTCAATCCAATCTTTTATTTATTAAAGATATTAAATTTTTATCAATAAAAAATTATAAAAGAACGTACAACTACTATTTGGTGATGCATATTTTCAGATCTCAATAATTTTAAAAATTGTGTGTCTATATGAATGCAATGACAGTCATAAAGTAAAGACAATACATGTTTTCGCACAAGTCAGAGAAAAAAAATTAAAGAAAACCAAGTCTCTCTTTTTTCTGCCCTAGGGATCTCTCCATGCCAGTACGGAATCTCAGATCAAAAATTAAAATGTTCATCCGACTCAAGTATGAGAAATCACTCCCTTGTTAAAGAATGAGTAAGACCTTCTAACTTCTCAATACATCTGTTTTGTGACACTAATTGGGATGATGGATGTTTTGCCTCTCTATCTCCGTAACCTTTTGAATTATCGTCGGAGCTTCTTCAATCCACCAGACATCTCATTTTTACCAAAATTATTTCGTGACTAGTAAAAATAGTTGATTAAAATAAAATCGAAACAAAACAAAACAAACCAAATCAAATTTAAACTCAAGTCGAGAGGCTTACATTATACGCTCTGTCACCTTCTTTTTGAAATATGTATAACATTCAAGTGATTAAAAGAACATTATAAGGAGAAAGAAAAAACTCATACAAGAAGAATCATTTTTCTAGATAGGACAAAGCAACATTTTAGTCCCTAATATTGACAACCATTTCCAACTTAATCCTTAAACTTATTTTTATATCCACATTAGTCTCTAGGCTTGACTATTTTTTCTAATTTTGGTCCATATGATGATGTGACATTGATGTTGTATCACGTCGTCACCTAAAAAATATATTTTTTATTAAAAAATTAGATAATATTATATCGTAATCTTAAAATGTTATGTCATAGAAGGAGCCAAAGTTGAGAAAGTTGTCAAGTTTGGGAACTTATATGGACAAAAAATTTTAAAGACCAAATTGGAAAAAGTTGTCAAATTTAGGGACTAAATGTTGACCGATGCCAATTTTACTTTTGGGAAAAATATGTCATAAGTCCATGTACTCTTCACAAATTTGGAATTTAGACTCTGAACTTTTTATTTCTAGTAATTTAATCTCTTCACTTTTCGAATTTCAAAATTCAAGTCTATCTGTTAACATTATTAAAATTATTTCATTAAATCCAGGTTAACTACAACATCATTTTTTTAGTTGCACAACCACCATAGTTATGTAGCCACAAAGTGAGGTTTTATTTTTTTGTATTTCAAAACACCAACAAATTTAACAATACTAGTGATTGGATCTGCATTTTGAAATCTGAAAAAATAAAAAGACTAAATTTCTGAAAATAGAAATACAATGACTAAATTCCAAATTTATAAAGAGTATAAGGACTTATACCATATTTTAACCTTTTATGTTTTTAATTGAAGAGAAAACATGTATCCTATGGGCTACTATCAAATCCTACCCATATTATATCAACTACTCCAAACTAAACCAAAAACTAAAGCAATATGAAATATCCAACTCCTCTTAAGTGCCCCATTAATCTATCAATCTCAAGCAATGGCCAATCTTTCATGCTTCTTAACCTTACTTTTCTCCCTTTTGTTCATCATAAAAAACACATCCTCAGCCAGAAATCTTGAAAACCCATCATCAAATCATCACCATCACCATCATCATCATCATCACCACAAGATCTCATTTTCCATGCCAGATTTACTCAACATTTCCCACCCTACAACTTCAACACTCAACACTCACATCCCATTTTCAAAGCCTATAGGCTTTTTCCCACCTCATAAAGGCATCCCCATCCAAGAACCCATCCCTAAAGTCCCCGGCTCGGACTCGTCGGTTCAAACCTTCGGTGGTTCAAACCTCGGGATGTTTTTCCCAGCAAGGGCTACTCTCCAAGAGCTAGAGTTTGGTGCAGTGGTCACCATTGATGAGAACCTGTTTGATGGTGGTATTGGTACCAATGGTTCACCACTTGGGAAAGCACAAGGGGTGTATGTTGCGAGTTCGGAAGGCGAAACGAGTCACATGATGGCGATGACGACGGTTTTTGCTGACGGTGGGTTTAAGGACGGGTTGAGGTTTTTCGGGTTGCACCGGAGGGATGTGTCGGAGTCTCATATAGCTGTGATTGGTGGCATGGGAAAGTATGTTGGTGCTAATGGTTATGCAACAGTTAAATTTGTGGAATTAAGGCCTAATTCTGCAATGGCAATGAAACAAGGGGTTAACAAGTTGCTATTGTTCAATGTTTATCTTAGTTAATTTATAGCTTGATTGATAAACTATATGTGTATTATAAGTTCATTTGTTTGCAAATAAATTGGACTTACTTTTTAGTTTACAACATGTGTTTTCAGTTTAATATATTTCTTTAAACCCGAAATTTAATTTAGTTGGTGTATCTAATGCAGTCATTCTTAAGATATGAAAAGTTTTCTAATTCAAATTTGAATCTTAAATTTGTAACCCTTTTCCTTATTTTGAGATTTCTTTAAAAGAAAAGAATAATTATGAGTGAACTTTGTTAGGAGAAAATTAGAAATTCTGTAATGGGACTGAAATAAAAATTAAAAAAAGTAGAGGTTTGAAGCTAAAATTTTTATATTAAAATGGCTTAAATTATTTTTTAAAAAAGTTTTGAGAGAAGCTAAAATTGCAATTTTTACATCTAACAAACAGGTTAAAAGGAACTAAATTGGATTATTAAAATTTGGTAAGGACTAAAGTTGCAATTTTATCATTTAACTAAGGGGCCAAAGCCCAAGAATATGTCAGTCCCTAAAACCGAAGTTTAACTCAGTTGGTACTGTTGTCTGGACTTGGAGTCTGGATCTTCAGTCTGCAATTCTTTCTCTTATCTCGAGACTTTCGTAAATGAAAAATTAAAACATTTATGAGTAAACTTCATTAAACTCGCTAGGATGTAGTGAAACCGAGATAAAATTAAAAAAATTGTATTCAAATGACTTAAATTAAATTTTTAATGTTTGAGAAGGGCTAAAATTGCATATTTTTCATTTAACAATGAGACCGAAAGGAATTTAATTGATTATTGAAATTAAGAGGGATTAAAAGTGAAATTCTATCATTTAAAAAAGCACCAAGAATGAATATTTTACTCGAAGAAAGAAAAGAAGAGTCCAAAATAATATAGATGGAAACTCAATGGCTACCATTGTAAGAAGATACATATACAAGAAACCTGGAAGGTAAATTTATAACAGTGACAAATTATTTAAAATTAATTCAACATATTCATGTTTAATACACACAATACTCGTATTTAAATCCGAATAAAAATCAATAAAATTGATCTACTTAGCAAAAATTTAATGATTTATAAAATTTTCTCCAATTTTATTTACCATCAATCTCTTTTAATGTAAATCCAATATATATAAAATATTGTAAAGAATCCAACCATACCATAAAGTTTGTGTAACCAATATTCCTTTAATCATATCATTAGAATTAGGTTTTTTCCAACCAAAGCACTTCTTTAAAAAATTGGGTTTTTTTTTTTAACTACTTCATATCATCAAATCCACTTTCTCATCACATATATGTGAATATATATGTGTATATACATATACCCTATAAACTATATATATAGGCAAGTGAAACACTTACATTCAATCCATCAAAATAGTATACATCTTAGCTAAAAACAATCTTAAACAATGGCAAAAGCTCCCATGCTCACTTCCAAAACATTCAAGGCAATCATCTATCTTTTGTTGGTGGCTATCACCTTCACTTGTGTCAATTCAGCTAGGGTCCTTGATGAGGTTGAACCGCAACCCCAAGTCGTCGACGACAAGCCGAGTGGCCAAGTGGTCCCTGCCGCCACTCCAAGTGGCCCAGAGGACGATCCTCCGGTTCCCACCGTGGCTGCCCCAGCTAGTGAGGATGAGGCACCAGTAGCTACCCCTGCAGCACCAGAAGCCCCTGCTGATGATGATGAGGCACCAGTAGCCACTCCTGCAGCACCTGTTGCAGGTGGTGCCGCAACGGGACCAGGAGCGGCGGCTGCCACAGGGGCTAACCCGGGCTCGCACGAACCTGCATTGTCCTTTTTCATGCATGACATCTTAGGTGGAACACACCCATCTGCCAGGGTAGTGACTGGTGTGATTGCCAACCAAGAAATCAATGGCATACCATTCTCAAAAACCAACAACAACATTTTCCCAGTGGAAGGAGCTGCTCCACTTCTGACAGGCAACAACATTAACAACCTTAAAAACATCAACAACCTTATTAACCCCAACAATGTCCCTTTCCTAACAGGTCTAACAGGTGCACAAACCAGTGCCGTCGTCCAAAACTCCCACAACAGCGACAGCGTTATCAATTCCGACAGCAACCCTTTCGTCACCGCAGGCCAACTCCCACCCGGCTCTCTCCAACGTCTCATGTTCGGTACCATAACCGTCATCGACGATCAACTAACCGAAGCCCACGAGTTAGGTTCAGCTATCCTAGGGAAAGCACAAGGGTTCTATTTGGCTAGCTCAGTAGATGGTTCTAGCCAAACCATTGCATTGACAGTTTTATTACATGGAGGTGAACATGGTCACGAAATCGAAGACACCATTAGTTTCTTCGGCGTTCATAGGACCGTGTCACCTGAATCGCAGATCGCGTTGATCGGTGGGACCGGGAAGTACGAGAACGCAAGAGGGTACGCCACGGTTGAGACACTTCTCAACCAGGAGAATCAGCATATAACTGATGGTGTGGATACAATCCTGCATTTCAATGTGTACCTCACTGAGTGATATTAGCAGCTTGGAGGCTGGTGGTCATTAATGGTGGTTCATGTTTTCTACTATTTTATATATTGTGTGATGGCTAAAATTTAAGTGTGGATTTCATATTGGGTTTGGTATTGAAATTTACTGGTGAATATGTGTTGATGTATATTGGTTTATGTTATGTAAAATCCAATGTCACTTTTAATTAGTGATTGATTATAAATTTATAAATTTACATTTTGAAAAAAAAAAATAGAACTTCAGTATTTTGTTTTCATCTACACTAATTGAGGTATACTTTTACACGAGTGCGTAGCGGGTGGAGACCAGCCCTAAAATGAAAAAATTTACATTTAACTTTCTTAAAAATTTATAAAATTTAAATTAGTAAAGATAAAATTGTACTTTATCTTCCTTCAAAATGATAAAATTTGATTTAATCCTTTAAAAATTATAAAGATATAGATATTAAAATGATGAAATTATATTTTACTATCTTAAACATATACAATTTAATTTCGACCCCTAATAAAAATTTATGAGTTTGTCCCTGTTTTTACAAATTCATGATCCAATCAAAATATTAAAATATCATATAAATCATTCTATTGATAAAAAAATTAGAAAGGCTTCTAAAAGTGATGTTAAAATACTTGGAGGTTACTATATTATAAGGATTTGATCAAATTAGTCACTCTATTATTAAATGGATTAATTTAGTTCCTTTACTATTAAAAATAATTAAATAAAGCCAAATTGTAATTGAATTAACATTTACTATTTAAAAATGTTTTGAAAATGATTTTCTCAATTCAATTTAATTCCAAATAAAAAATTCATCTACAGAACCATAAAAATTTTAAAATAATAAATCTGTTAAATGATTTTTAAATAATAAATGTTAAGTTTATTCTAATTTGACCTTATCTGATTCTTTTTATTAGTAGGGACTAAATTAAACCATTTAATAATAGAGGGACTAATATGATACAGTCCCTATAATACAGGGATCTATTAGGTACTTTTATCCTAATTAAAAGGAACAAAAACAGCGAAAGTTAAACATGGGGCATTCCGAGAATTGAACTCGGGACCTCTCGCACCCTAAGCGAGAATCATACCACTAGACCAAATGCCCAATTTTGATAAGTGGATTCTGTAAAACTTATATATATTTCATTTTTTTTACAACGGGGTGTTTTTAACACGAGTTTTTTCCCCTTTTTTGCATTTTTTTTTACCCTCTAACTTTACCAAAAAAAATAACTATTTTAGTCCTCTATTTATTTATTTTATCTCTTTTGTCCTT
This sequence comes from Gossypium raimondii, assembly GCF_025698545.1. Classification (NCBI taxonomy): domain Eukaryota; kingdom Viridiplantae; phylum Streptophyta; class Magnoliopsida; order Malvales; family Malvaceae; genus Gossypium; species Gossypium raimondii. Next base: position 56,791,653 of record NC_068574.1, read on the forward strand.
AAACTTGCATGTTTGTCAAATTACCCTATATTGGATAAAAAGTTAATTAATTATTTTAATGACTTTTAATTTTTAATTATTTATACTTTTTAATTATTTAATGACTTTTTGCTTCTATTTATACTTCTAAATTATTTTAATAACTTTTACATTTTTTAAATTCTTAAAATTAATTAAATCTTGATGTGTCATTCATTTGGCAATTCGTGTGTATACCAAGTTAAAAAACATTAATTTTTCCATCTATTTTTAGGTAATTTGACAAAAAAACACAAGTTTAAGAGCTAAAAGAGACGAAAAATAAATGGAGGATTGAAATGACTTTTTTTTATAAAGTTGGAAGGCCAAATAAGTCATTATGCTTCTTTTTTTTTTTGTTTTGAAGTGTGACAAGTACAAAAACAAATCCGAGTAACCATAAGTATTAAATTGTTTCAAACAAATAGCTTGAGTAATTACGATGCAGAATCAAATCATCACATCAAAAACAAGCTAAGAACTGATACAATCCAGACTAAAGTCAACAAATTGATTAAATCGCAAAGCAAAATTAAATCATTACATCACAAACAAACTACAAACTAATACAATCTAGACTAAAGCCAACAAACTGACTGGAACTAACTGGACTAAAACTTACTCATGACAACCGCATATGAGGGGACTCGAAAACCTACACATAGTAAATCCCGAATCTGAATACTCGAGACCTAAGACTTCCACCTTACCAATTGAACCAAGACCTCATTAACTACAACATAATTTCTTTAAATGATTGATGAATGAATTATTTTACTAACATTTTACGTTTGTTGAAAAATATTGATTAAAATTCTGAGAAAGTTTTATTTTATTTTTTTTAAATCTTATGATAATTATCAATGAAATTTAACAATTTTAATCCTTTTTATTATTTATAAATATTTTAGCAATAATAAGATTATTAAAAATAATAAATAAGGATAATATTTTAAAATTATAACTTCCATTTTTTTTCTTTGGCATATACATTGAGCATAAATAAGTTCATTTTTGGATTATAAATTTCATTGTTTTTCATGTTCATAAGATAACAACTTTAGATAATATTCATATATAGGAGTACAACATACCAAATATGTAAATCACACCAAATTAAAGTCACTTTCACTTAAAAATCACACACCAAACTATGTGGGCACCCTTCATCTAATAGGTCAGATAAACATTGAACTCTAGCACTGTTTGAAACCCATCAGTCTCCCCTGTTTGATTACTCGCTGGTACAATCCTCACAATTGCAAACCCTTTTGAATTCACATATTTTCCTGTCCCCCCCATGATGGCCAAATGCGACTCCGATGCCCCGGTTCGATGAACCCCGAAGAAGCTAAGCGTGTCAGCGTAGTGTCCACTCTCGAACATTGCTGTAAACGCCATTGTATGGCTAGTTCCATCGACTGAACTAGCAACGTAGAATCCTTGTGCCTTACCAATGAATCCAGAAGTTAGCTCATGTCCTATTGTCAACTCGTCATCGATGACGGTCATGGTTCCGAACATGAGCTTTTGGAGAGTGGAGCCTGCCGGAACTTGGCCACCCACTAAGGCTGGGAATCCACCGCCGTTGTTGTTACCGTTTTGCAACATTGCTTGTGCGTTGCCACCGAGACCTGACAGCAATGGGATGTTGTTGTTGTTTAAGAAACCATTGTTGCCGCTATTTTCGTCTACCCCATTGTTGACCGGGAGGTTAGCACCATTTGGTTTGGGGAATGCAAGTTGACCGTTGACTGCAGGGTTGTTGACCACACCAGTGATTGCTATAGCAGTGGGGTTTGACCCACCTAGGATATCATGCATGAAGAAGATCAAGGGGTGGTCAGCAGTGGCTGCACCAGCACCAGAGTTGGCAACATTGGGTCCTGTGGGAATGGGACCACTGGCTGCAGCACCTACACCAGGGTTCCCAACAGTGGTTCCTGTGGGAATAGGACCAGTGGCTGCACCTGCAGCCACACCAGGGTTGCCAACAACGGCTCCAGTAGGATTAGGCTGTGGGACTATTGGGGTGGCCGTAGCAACAGGTGGCACGACCGGATTCGAGGGTTGCTCATCAAGCATTCTTGCAGAAGTGGAGAATGCAATAATTGCGAAGGAAAGAAGGATAGAAATGAGTTTGTAGGTTTCCATAGCTAATATGTTGAAGAAGAGTTGCTTTACTATTTTTCTTACTGAATTGGATGATGTGAGTGTATGTATGTATGTGTATATATAGGTTGAGTTTCATAGGGAGCACAAAAAATGGAGTTGTTAAAGTCGTTTCCATGGTCTAATGTTTATATTATATGATCTCAACAAAAACATTAGAAAGTGGAGTAGTATGTAATAAAATATTTTTATATTATCAGTTCATAGCAATTCCACTTGTACGTGTAACCCCACCTTCGAATAATGAAAGTGGATTAGAAAGAATATTTGGAAGGGTTAATGTCACAATTGGTCCCTAAACTTTCATCTAATGTGCAATGTGTACCTATACAAAGAAAATATCTAATTCGGTGCTTGTACTATTCTGTCATGTATCAATTTACCCCAAAGCTTCAACATCCTTTAATTTACACGCGGACTTAGCAACAAGGAATAAATGAATGACACGTGCCATTTTATGATTAGTTTTGGATTTTGAATATGATTTTACGGGTTAATTAATTAATTGATACTCTCTTTTTATTTTTATTTTTAAGCAATAAAAAAATTTTAAACAAAAAAACAATATAATTGTTGTCATTTAATTTATACAAGTACCATATTGCAAATTAGATGAAAGTTCGGGGGCCAACTGTAACATTAACCCTATTTGGAAGAGTGGCTTACATATGGTTTTGCTCACCAGAAAGGCTTTCAACTGCAACCAAATAAGAATCAAACTGAACCACCAAGTTCTTCACAGAATATATAATATTGGATCAAATGACAGACAGATAGTTCTTGCAGAGTTCATCAATGGCAATCCCAAAAATTTACAGCAAATGGTTTAACTTCATAAACTAATCACCACAAGGAAAAAGAAAGCAAAAAAAAATACATAGAATCGGCTTTCTTTTTTCATTTCATTTCTTTTTGAAACAAAACCTACAATAATAAGGCATCATGGTATATGCCATCATCCCAACAAATGCATCCATACATATATAAGAGTTTTCACACCAATGCAAAGAATGAACCATGTTATGTATGTATGTATCTTTTTCAATACATTAACATGGCTGACATTGATAAAAAATTTTCCCTACATATATCTCTCACTCACTCACTTTCTCACGCTAATGCAACATTAGAATGCAAAAAAATCCGAAAAAAAAAATGAAAGAAAAAAAAAAGGATTCACTTTTGGTTTTGATGATGCATGTAAATATATCTGCCAAAACCATGAGAAAAAAAAAAAACTCTATAGGCTAACAATCTCTGCTGCTAGCTCATCAATCAATGAATTCTCTATTTCTCTACCAATTGCTTCAATATAATATCCTAAGGATAACCATCCATCGTCTTTTCCGAATACTTTCTCAGATGAGTTCGTTTTCGCTTCATTTTCTTGGCTAACCAATAACATGTACAGCTCTTCCTCAATTTCTTTCAAGTTCTGTGCGTAGCTAATAAGTCTTCTTGCAACAGGTTTTGTCCACATAGGGTCTCCTAAGCATGGCTGGAGGATTTCGATTAAACCCAAATTTATGCGGTCGAACAGTAGCCTCCTTGCTGACCTTTTCCAAGATATTTGTTCACCGTACTTCTTCTCTAATGTCTCGAAAACCGAGAGGCTTATTGGGGTTTCAGCAGAGTGCCATCCGTTGAGTATATCGGGGTTTCTAGTATGAAAGCCTGCCTCAGTCAAGACATCGACTAAATAGGAGAAATCCCTGCTCTCTGCTATTCTGAATGACTTTGTCGAGTATTCATTTACATCACATTCCTTTAAAGAGTCTTCTGTTGGATCAGTTTCGTCGTCACTTGAAACAACCATTCCCGGTCCTTCTGAGTAGTCTTCAATTGACTCCGATTTTAGAAATTCGAGTTGCCGCTTCACATCTGTTACAAAACAAGAACATGAAAAAATTTAATTGGATTTATACAAATGAGGCAAAAAATCAAGTGGTCAAGGAATCTTCAGTTTTACTAACCATTTAAGCTAGCAGTGACACTCAGAAAGCATTTAGAGCTCAATAAATTCCCTTCCATGAATGGTGCTTCCAAAACCGAAACTGGACTGGGCTGATTAGCTGCTTCCAAGTTCACGAGAAAGTCAGGGTCGGTGCCGTACTGTTCGGATATCTTCATCGATATATCTTCCTGCAAGATTATAGTGCAAAAGTTCAAGGATATCCATGTTTCAAAGACAATGAGTAGCTCGAAATTAAAGCTGGAAAATTAGAATAACGAAAACATCCAAAGAAAGTTATTAAAAGCTCGATGTATGGAGCACAAAATATAGTCCGCATGTATCGTGCACATTGACTGTATTGTACATCCGCCTTTTGTGCAAAGCATAGTACTAGTATTTATTAATCCTACCATAATAATTGGATGCTTAAAAAGGAAAGGAACATCGAACCTGTTGATTCCAAGTGTCGGGGATTCCAAAAGAAGAATCGTGATCTCTATCGGAGATAGTACAGTCCATTGGTTCAAACCGGTGCTCATTATTATCTTGGGTAGACTTGCCAGCATCTGTAGTTTCTACTACAACCACCACATCAGGGACAATGGTTCGAGATGCAGGCGAGTACGTTGATGACTCGGGATAATCCTCAGTAGACATTTTCCTACCTTTGATGTTGTTCCATTGATCGATTGGGATGATTTCATTTTCAGAACCAGAGTGAACGATACCACGCTTTAATGACTCAGGATCCAGCTTCTCGAGGTCGTTCTCCTCGTATTTATTATTGATAAGAGGTTTGTCTTCGGGCAAGTGATTCTTTTGTGATTCTCTGTCTGGACTAGATGGATACTGCTTGCATTTGGGTCCTGAGTTTCTTTGTTTCGGACAATCTTTCCCGTTGGAACCTTGCTTAACCCACTTTCTTCTTGACCAAGGAAACACCGGCCTCATTGTCATATACGAATCAACATGGAAAGCTTTTGGAGTAGTCCTGATTGTAGGACTTCTAACAGATGTAGAATACACTTGAGATCTCGACTTTATTAAGTCTCCGTTGCCCCTGTTTTTCCAGCCATCTCTACTGCTAATACCTAAAGGACCACGAAAGTTTGCACGTTTAGCATGGTCAGACAATAAGAGCATTTCACCAAGAGTTCTGCTTCTGCCTCTACCCCCAAAAGAGGGTCCATTTTCCCGAAACTCTTTATTCATCCTCCATCTTTCCGAGATTTGCTTCTTTGCTTCCTGAGCCACATATGATCCATCTAAGTCGTGACATAAGGGCTTGTACCAGTTGTTCATATCAGAGTTACTTCGGGAAGAAACCATCATGAGCTCTGGCTCATTTGTAAGACCTTGAGCATCACTGAATCCTAACCTCGGTGGCTCGAAAGAAACTTCAGTTTCAGAGGAATGGATAGACCTACACCCTGTGGATTTCACATCATCGGGAAAGTTCTTCCTCTCCTTAACTTGAGTATACAAATTTCCTTTTCTGCGACCAAGGAACCCTTTGTTGCTCTTATCAGTCTCGGCCTCTCCGGACTTTGGTTTCAAAATGACAATTTTTCTAGAGGAAGGCCATCTTTCGTTGCTCGATTCCAGATGAAATCTAGGAAACATAGAAGTACCATATTCCCTTCGGGAATCATTCACGAAGCCATTCTCGAGTTCTTGAAACAGCTTAGGATTTTCTTGAGAAGGGACACCTTCTTGACCGGTAATCATATAATCCGATTTCTCGAAACAATTTGGTCCTTTGATATGCCTTTGTTCCCGAGACGATCTTAAGTCCAATGACTCTATTACTTCAAATGCAACCTTGAACTCCTTTTGCTCTTCAATGCTAAACCGAAACGAACGCCGTTCATTAAACAACCGTTTCTCCCAAGCACCTATCGAAGCAACTTTACGCAGATAATTCTCCGAGAGCACTCTTTGTTGCTTCCTCTCCTTATTGACAGCTTGCTGAGATTGCAGTTCATCAAGACCCATTAATCTTGCAATCACACTTGGTGTGGCCGTGTTTTTCGACATTTCGTCTACTCGAAACAATCACTCCCTTAATTCAATCGCATCCTCAAATTGGCAAAATGCATATACAATCTGCTACAAATGGAACAATTAACAAAGTTAGAACTAAAAACTAACTAAATTAAAGCAACAATTAACAAATTTCATATCTCCACAAAGAAGAACATATGATTTACTTACCATAAACATCATTTTTTGTCAATTAAAAAAATTAAACTTTAAAAACAAGAAGATTAAAGCAGTCATATGAGCATATATGATAAAGCCAAGAATATAGGGAGGTAAAAAAAAAAGTTCATAGAAGACTCATAAATGCAAACAAAAAAAAGTAAAGCTAAGAGTAATAAATATGTAAGAAACAAAATCATTAAAATTCACTTTCTTGTCAAAAGTAATAATTAGAACCCTCGCATGAAAACAAAGTCTAAAGTTCAACCCCATAATCATTTTTTAAAAATACATTGAAACAAATAAAAGAAAACCCTTCTTTTTCTTTAACAAAAGAATCAAACTTTAACAAAAGCAAACATAAAAAAGATTTAACAAAATAGTAGAAAGAAGAACCCAAGAAAGAGAAAAGAAAACCCAGAAAGAAAAAAGGGGAAAGAAATTGGAAGAAAGATCTGACCTTATTTGGAATGTTGGAAATGAGATTAGGGTTTTAGATGCTGAACAAAAATACCATCAAAATCACTTCATTTCATAGTGTGTTTTTTTTTTCTCAAAGGATTGATTATTGGGTATGATTAAAAGAATAAGATAACATAAGGGATCAAATAATTTTGTCTTGCTTATAATTCACGAAACAAAAAGACAAGCCGACATGTAGAACAAGTAGGTAGGTCAAACACCTTATATATATATTAAAAAAATCAAATTGTGCATGCAAATTCTTTTAAAAAAACAAATGGGCGGTTTATTAAAAAAAGAAACACAAAACAAAAAACTGGGAAATGGGTTTTTTGGGATTGAATCGAAGATTGGGGAAAAAATTGAAACTTTAGATTTGGAATAAATAAACAATGAAGATAATAATTTTGATGATTTGAGGAAGAAAGAAGGAAAAAAAAAAGGTGGGTATTTTGTAGGGACATGTTTTTCGCGTTGTTTTTGTCGTTTCGATGCTAACGCGCGAACGTGAACTGTCGTTTCTTGCGTGTTTCCCGCCACCAAAAGAAACGGTCTTTTTTCTTTTTTTTTTAAATAATAAAAAACCCTAATATTTTTATTATATTCAAGTAAGTCCTTAATTTTAGGTTTGTAACTGGATAAGTTTTTAGATACGACATTAGCTTTTAATTTATATATACCAATTCAATTATAAATTATTAAAATATTTTCTTATATGCAAATTAAGTTATATTTTTAGGATAAATTACACCATTAATTATTAAAGTAAGGGTAAGTTTTATCTTGGTCACTTAATTAAAAAAGTTACAATTTTGGTCACTGAATTGTTTGGGAATTTTCATTTAAGTTACTAAACTATTTAAAAGTTTTTATTTAAGCCACTAGGCTGTCAGGGAGCTCCAAGTGATAACTCGACAATCGGTACGGTGGATCAATACTCATCAACGAGTAGAAGAACATACCTTAGCTCCAAGTCGATTTAACGATCAATGTCGAAAATCAATGAAAAAATTTGTTTGAATTTTGATTCGTAGATTTGTGATGTCCAAACTTGTTTCATGAAAAAAAAAGTTGAACTATAGAAGAGAAGGGGAAAGAGAGCTTTTGATTGGTGCAACAATGCAAACAAAGAGAATCATATAGTATCGATTTTAATATCCCAACGACATAAATGAAACTTTAAAAAGTTTAGTGACCAAATTGTAACTTTTTTAGTTTAATGATTAAAATGAAAACTTACCCATAATTTAACTACTAATAAATATATTTTAATAAGATTCTTAATATAAATAAATTTTTATTTGAAATAAAAATATATTTAAACGAAAATTAAAAGATAAATTCAAATATGATCGATGAATACTTACAAAAATTTTAATGGAAAATTGTCTCTCAACTATCAAATTTGCATTTTTAAGTAAAATGTATATCATCTATAATATATATAAGTTTGGAATAAAATTGAATTGACGAGAATATTTATCATTTTCTATCGTATTACTAAATTAATATTTAAAAATATTTATAATTTAATTTATGTTATGAATATCTTATTAAGTGGATGTCTATCATTATCAAGATAAAGTTTTGATGTACTTTAAATTCTAGTAGTTATAATAGTTATGACCCGAGCCAATGTTCGAGTACCAGGCGCTACGGCGTTGAAGTAACCCATGCTATACTCCCAGGAAAGGCTCGAACGACCTTTAACAAAAGGGTACCTATACCCGAAACCAACACAGGTGGGTAGGTAGAGAATACCTAGGGGTGCGAGACAACTCTCTCTAAGGAACTCGGCAAAATAGCCCCGTAACTTCGGAAGAAAGGGTGCCTCCTCACAAAGGGGGTCACAGTGACCAGGCCCGAGCAACTGTTTAGCAAAAACACAGGTCTTCGCAAAGTCGTAAGACCATATATGGGGGTTGACACCTGCCTAGTGCCGGAAGGCCAAGGAAGTTGGTGATATGATTATAGGGGAGTCGGCACATTCTCTGTTGCTTTCATATATTCATTGTTCTTTATTCTCTCAATCTCTCTTTATTTTATAACACGTTATCAGCACGATCTTACTCAAAGTGATAGTTGCTTTTATCGATGATCAAATTTATCCTTCATGATTTTCAATATCTTTGACGGCAAGATGCAAAGTTTTTACAGGAAGTTTCTTTTATTTAATTTTTCATATTTGATTATTTTTCATTCTCTTTCATTATATGTTACCATTGTTTTGATTAACTTATTTTACTTTTTGTTCTTAAGAATGTATTATCTCAAGGCAATGACGTTGATGTTAAAGATATTCGGTATATTTTATTATATTTTATTTAGTATATCATGTTTATTATAATTGGAGAATAATCATGACAACATGAATGGATAGATTCGATTTAAAATCCACGCATGTTTACGATGTTGATTATGAAATAAAAATCAATAAAAGCGTTTAGAAATATGTCCTACCAAATTTATTGCATTCCACAAGTGAATGCAAATATAAAAAAACAACAGATATAATAATGAACCACTAAAAGTGGGAACATACTAATATATTAGAGAACAATAAGAGTTTTCAAGATAACTCTTCAAAGGATAAAGATAACTTATGTTATCAATATGATATGAAATATTATTGGCCATATATGTGGTGTTTGCCCAAATATTTTGTTTCTATTAATATTATTTGAGGAAGGATATGAGAATGTAGTAATGAGTTCTATCATTACAGATAGAAAATATTTGTCTTATTTGGTGCTGAAACAAACAAATATTATTTCAATATTTGGTAGTACAAAATTAGTCGAAAGCTCCGAGAAGAGCTAATATATTAATATCTTGTTATGGTTAATCCATTAGTTTTAAAAGATATTTACAATGGACCTTATATTGAGATTATGAATGAGGAAAATATTATATTTCATATGAATCTCTATTTTATAAATATCTATTTTGAAAGGATGAAAAGAGATGATTGGTTTATAAATTTATATTTTAATCTTTGTGATCTTCTTTTGTCATCATCCCCATTAAAGGGTTGGAAGCAAAATATTTGACTGTGAAATATATATTTATGAGCAATAAAATATGATAATTCTATCTAAAACTCGTTATGGTTGAATGCACTTGAAGTTGCAAAATTTTTTAAGATATTTGAAGATTTTGGCATATTCCACAGGCGAATATTGCATATAATTGTTTAGAAATTATATTTATTTTGTTGACTTAGTGACATTATCCCTAAAGCGAATATTGCATATAATTGTTTGGAAATTATATTTATTTTTTGACTTAGTGACATTATAATATTCACATTGATTTAGAAATTTCCAGTAGTAAATGTCACAATAGCACTTATATGTGGATTCAAAGTAAAAGTAATGATAGTAAAATTATTAATTTGTTACAATTTAGTACAATTGAAACACATGTTAAAGTAAACCAGAAGTTTACTAATACAAATGCATGTATTACTTGGCATGATCAGTTAGAGCATCCTGGATCATATATTATGCGAAAATTAATTGAGAATTCATATGGACATTCATTAAAGAACCAGAAGATTCTTTAATTTAAAGAATTCCTATTAGTTGCTTGTTTTCAATGAAAATTGATTCTTAGACACTCACTAGCTAAAGTTGAGATTTAATGTCTTGCATTTCTGAAATGAATGTGGGCTCATTCATTCACTATGTGGATGATTTTGATATTATATGATTTTGGTAGATGTATCTACAAAATAATCACATGCGTTACCAACTCGCAACCTGTCGTTTGCGAGATTACTTGTTCAAATGATTAATTTCAGATTATGCAATTAAAACAATTCATCTTGCTAATATTGGTGAGTTTATGTCCCAAGTTTTCAATGACTATTGCATGTCAATTGGGATAAAAGTTGAACATCCTGTAGCTCATGTTCACACACAAAATGATTTACCTGAATTGTTTATCAAATGCTTCCAACTAATAGTTAAATCATTACTTATGAGAACAAAACTTTCTATTTCAACATGAGATTGTATTGATTTACATGTACGCATCAAGCCAATAAATTATAAATACTCCCCATTAGAATTGATTTTTGGTCATGAGCCAAATATTTCCCATCTTATAATTTTTGGATGTGCAGTATATGTTCCAATTGCTCCACCACAACACACAAATATGGGTTATAATAAGAAATTGAGAATGTATATTTATATGAGTCTCCTTATAATATTTGAGCTATTAATTCGAGATTTAATTATACATGAATTGTCAGTTTTCCCAACATTAAGGGGAGAGGATAAAAAGTTGGATTAATAAAGTACTTGAAATGAATTATCAATGTATAAGATCCTCGTACAAAGCAATATGAACCAGAAGTTCAACAGATGATTCATTTTACAAATCAACTGCCAGATTCATTAAATCTCACATATCAGCTGAAAATGCTCCAATACGAATTGATGTCCTAATAGTGCAAACTGTTAGTGTAAAAGAAAGTAATACATGCCTGAAGTGTGTAAGATCGATCGGTTCCAAATATAAAAATCCTCGTAAAAGGAAAGGAGTAAACATTCAATATGGTCATATAGTGGAGATAGGGGTTCCTGAAGAGACCCATGACATAACTAATTATAAAACTCAAGAAGAGATTTAGCTACCTAAAAGTGAAAATGAAAATGATGAAAATAAAGAGATCTCAATAAGTTATGTCAGTACAAGAAAAAAATGGAACCGAAACAAAATGTAATTGTCGACAACAATTTTGCTTATAATATTGCTATTGAAATAATAAAAGAAAATAAAGATCTTAAGCCAAAATCTATTGAGGAATGTAAAAATAGAAAAGACTGGCAAAAATAGAAAGATGCAATTCAAGCAGAATTGATTTCCCTTTCTAAACGTGAAGTTTTTGGACCTGTAGTCCAAACACCTAAAGGTGTAAAGCCGATAGGATATAAATGGGTATTTGTACAAAAATGAAATGAAATTGATGAAGTCGTAAGATATAAAGTTCAACTTGTAGCACAAGGATTTTCGCAAAGGACCGACATTGATTTTGAAGAGACATATTCTCCTGTGATAGATGCAATCACGTTTAGATATCTTATTAGTTTGGCAGTACGTGAAAAACTTGACATGCATCTAATGGATGTTGTTACATCCTATTTATATGGTACACTTGATAGTGAAATTTATATGAAAATCCCTTAAGGATTTAAAATCTCAAAAAGATATAGACTTTATTGAGAAAATTAGTCGATCAGATTAAAGAAAAGTTTATATGGATTAAAACAATTTGGACGTATGTGGTACAATCATCTTAGTGAATACTTGTTATAAAAATGTTACAAACACGATCCAATTTGGCCATGTGTCTTTATAAAAGGTTTGGATCAAATTTTGTAATAATTGATATTTATATTGATGATCTAAATATTATTGGAACTCTGAAGAGCTTCAAAATATAATAAATTGTTTAAAGAAAGAATTTGAGATGAAAGATCTTGGAAAAACAAAGTTTAATATTGGCTTACAAATCAAGAATTTAAAAGATGAAATTCATGTTCATTAATCAACTTATATGGAAAAGATATTATCGAAATTTTACATGGATAAAGTACACTCATTAAGTACTCCGATGGTTGTACGATCATTAGATGTGAATAAAGATCAATTTCGTCCTTATGAGAATGGTGAAGAGTTTCTTGGTCCTGAAGTACCATATTTAAGTGACATAGGGGCATTGATGTATCTTGCAAACAACACAAGACATGATATAACTTTCGTTGTAAACTTGTTAGTAAGGTTTAGTTCTTCTCCAATACGTAAACATTAGAATGGAATTAAACATGTATTTAGATATCTCAGAGAGATTATTGATATGGGGTTATTTTATTCAAATGATTCAAAATCCCTATTAGTTGGCTATGTTGATGCTGGATACTTATTAGATCCACATAAAGGTCGATCTCAAACAGGATATTTATTTACATGTGGAGGTACTGCCATATCATGATGTTCAACAAAGTAAACATTAGTTGTTGCTTCTTCAAATCATGTAAAAATAATTGCAATACAGGAGGCAAGTCGAGAATGTGTTTGGTTAAGGTGATTGACCCAACATATCCAGAAGATACGTAAGTTGCGTTTACAGGAAAAGATGCCAACTATCTTATACAAAGATAATGCAACATGCATCAATTAAAGGGTGATTATATCAAAGGTGACAGAACGAAACATATTTCACCAAAAATATTTTTCACCCATGATCTTGAGAAAAAATGTGATATAAATGTTCAACAAATTCGTTCTAGTGAGAATTTAGCAGATCTTTTTACTAAGACATTGCCAACTTCAACATTCGAAAGACTACTACACAAGATTGGAATGCATCAACTCAAAGATGTAATGTAATGTTGCCATCAGGGGGAGTCTAAAAACAAGTTGTACTATTTTCCTTTAACTAAGGTTTTGTCCCATTGAATTTTCCTGGTAAAGGTTTTTAACAATGCAGCTTGTAATAGAAGATTGTGTACTCTTTTTTCTTTATTAGGTTTTTTATCCCACAGGGTTTTTCCTAATAAGGTTTTAACGAGGCACATTATCTATACATGGACATCATGATCAAGATAAAGTTTTGATGTACTTTAAATTCTAATAGTTATTAGAATTAGATCACTACTTCTTTTATACTTCTTATGCCTATAAATAGAGACTTTGATGAAGCATTGTAATCATCCTTTGATTAATAAAGTACATTCTCTGTTACTTTCATATTTTCTTTGTTCTTTATTCTCTCCATCTCTTTTTATTTTATAACAATTTAAAATTATGAATTATAACTTTATTTTATTATTCACGTGCTCTTTCAAATCATCAAAAGAAACAATATTATTTACGTATAAATTTTATTATTAATTATAATATATTGTTATTTTAAATTATATAAATTAATTTTTACTTTGTATAATATATATATATTAATTTTTACTTGATATTTTATTATTAACTTAAATTATAATATTAACTTCTTTTCATTCATAAAATATATTTATTTTAAATATTATTTACATTAAATATGTTATATATTTTAATTTATAAAAATAAATATGTGTATTCACCAGGAGAAAAAGAAAACTAGTCATAACTTATTTTCTAATATCCTTTTGGATAAATTAAAATAAAATTAATAGTCTTTACCTAATAAAAGACTTCTTAAAAATAATATGCCAACTTGTTTTTAAAGTTGAACTCAAAATCCATATTTATTAATAATCCCCATATTTCACATTAATATTTTCGCTGTATCAACTTAAAAAAAGAAAAAGAAAAAGAATTTCGCTGTATAAAAGAATAATAATTAAATATAAGGGTAAACTCTAAATAGCCACTTTTGTTTACCTTAGGTTGCATTTTAGTCACTTATGTCTGAAATGTTACGTTTTACTCACTTACGTTATCGTGTTGTAACATTTTAGTCTTTGAGCCGTTAATTGTCGTTAACGGTGTAACGGTAAAACTGACGTGGCATGTTAAATCATCATTTCAAACGAAGTTTTTAGGTTAAATTCTACAATTAGTGATCCCTATATATTTTCGTTTTGAGCAATTTCTTTTCATTTATGTTCTTTTAACTTTCCTTTTCCTTTTTTTTTTCCATTCTCTTCTGCTTCTCCTTCTGTTTTCCTCCCTTCTTCATTTATTTTAACGTAGTTTTTCTAGGTTTTTTATTTGCTAAAACTAGCCCACAAGCTTGCCCCAGTCGAAAAAATTAAATTGTTCAAAAAAATAAAAGTATAGGGACTAGTTTTAACAAATGGAAAATATAAAAAAAAAACTAGGGTAAATTGCACCCATGGTCACTTTTGTTAACCATAGGTTACGTTTTAGTCACTTATGTTATCGTGTTATAACATTTTAGTCATTGAGCTGTTAATTATCGTTAACGGTATAATGATAAGCTAATGTGGCGCTTTAAATCATCATTTCAAACAAAAAAATTAGGTTAAATTATACAATTGGTCCCCATATTTTTCATTTTGAGCAATTTAATTTTTTCTTTTATGTTATTTTAACTTTTTTTTCATTATTTTCCATTCTCTTCTGCTTTTCCCTCTATTTTCCTATCTTCTCCATTTCTTTCAACATATCAGGAAGTCGAATTGGCAATGAAGAAAAAAGCATGGTTTGATTTAATGGGTTTTGGTTATAAGCAATGATGGTTTTCGACTTCCTACTTATTTCTTCACTGCCAATTCGACTTCTTGATATGTTAAAAGAAATGAAGAATGTAAGAAAATATAAGGAGAAACATAAAATAGTGGGAAATAATTAAAAAAATTAAATATGAACATAAAAAATTTAAATTGCTCAAAATGAAAAAAATATGAGGATCGATTGTATAATTTACCCTAAAATTTTTGTTTGAAATGATGATTTAACGTGCCACGTCAACTTACGGTTACACCGTTAGCGACAATTAATAGCTCAGTGATTAAAATGTTGCAACACGATAACATAAGTGACAAAAACGTAACATTTCAAACATAAGTGACTAAAATGTAATCTAAAGTAAACAAAAGTGACCATGGGTGTAATTTATCCAAAAAACTACATTAAAGAAATGGGGAAAAATGAAAGAGAGAGAGAGAAACATAAGAGAATGAAAAATAAAGTTAAAAAAACATTAAAAAAAATTAAATTGCTCAAAATAAAAAAAATATGAAGATCGATTGTGTAAATTAACCTTTTTTTTTTTTCAAAATGATGATTTAAGCGTGTCACGTTAGCTTACCGTTATACCGTTAACGACAATTAATGGCTCAATGACTAAAAATTATAACGCGATAACGTAAGTGACTAAAATGTAACTTGAGGTAAATAAAAAGACTATTTTAATAGTTTATCCTAAATATAAAATAATGAAACTATATTATTTATTTAACATTAATATAATAATTTAAGATAAGATTGGATCGTATAATAATTTAAGATAAGATTGGATCGTAGTCTTAGTCTAAGCCGAACTTCTTTAAATACGAGAGAAGTAATTGGAAATTAAAAATATATAAATAATCACACATTTAAATCCATTAAATTTAATCACATGAATACTGATTTTTGAGCTCATTTCCTTAACTCCCCACGTTCTTGATTTTGCAAATCAATTTATTAATTAATTAGGAATGTAAAAATGGTAGAAATTAAAATAATTTTACATATTTTTGTAATTATTTATATAATTAATATTTTAATAATTTAATTGTTAAATTTATCAATATAATTGTATTTGTTAAGCATGTAAATTTACTGAATCGATCCGATATCTCTATTATATTGATATGAAATATTCTATATATTAATATATATATATTCAATGTTTGACTTTTTTACATAAAATAAATAGTTAGAAGTTTTAAATTTACATCGAATTTAACATGTATAATCTACATGAATAGACCGTGAAATATAACAGTTAGATCGTTAAAATATTAATCCTATAAATAATTAAAAAGTATGTAAAACTATTTTAGTTTTTACACAGTGTAAGTGGGTCTCTCCGGTGAAAAATTAATGACATTTTAAAAATTGAATGGCTTAAAGAGTCTTTAATTCAAAATTATCATGAATTCAATATTGTTATTATGTACTTTTTGACATAATGTCTAAAATTATCCATAACCTCTCCGAACCTATAAATAGGAGGATATTACGCTTCAACGCGCTTATATCGATATATAGTTACGTTAGAAAATAATATAATTATACTTTAATTTGATAATAATTAAAATATTTATAAAATTAATTATTTATTAAAAGGCATGAATAAAATATCAATTAAAAATTTAATAGAAGAATAAATAATTAATAGAAGGTAAATTTCCTTCCTTCAAATAAACATTGTATTAGAATCAATCTTTTAGAATATGATTGGTCGTATCGGTCAAATCATCAGTTTATTGATTCGACCATTTTGATTAAAAATCATTGAAAGTTAAAAAAATGGTTCAATCTATTTTTAATCAATTTGTACCAATCTAATCTAACTAGTTCAATTCATTATTTAGACCGATACCCTAATTAATTTTTTTTCAACTGGTTTGATCGATTTTCATTCTAATGCATAAAAATCAATCTTTCCAAATTAGAATGAAGAGAAGGGAGAAAATGAGAGAGATGTGTATATTAGTTTTAAATTATACATTTTTCAAATGTTTTATTTTATTTCATTCTAATTTTCACCTCCACCAAGTAATGGATGGAAAAGATAAGTAATTTTCTTTCTATTTTTGATCCTTCTAATTTTTTATCCCTTCAAATTTTCATCCTTCCAATTTCCTTTCTACTCTATCAAGCACAACCTTAATTCGAAAGCATCAGTAGTGGAAACAATAGTGTCTAGATACGAAGTATTACGACAAAAGAAAAGCCTCATCGATTGACAAACAACGAAGTGTCTGCTTTGGATTGTGTAAATCCAAAATGTAAAATATCAATAGAAATTTTCGCTAACTATGCATGAACTTTGATTTAATCTATAAAGCCGGAAATAAACGGACATGTAGGGGTTGCATATAAACTTCTTCATGCAAATCACCATGAACCAAATAATGGGTAAACTAAATTTGTAATCACCTAACTATTATCTTGTTTCTATTTTATTCACTCCTCCGTTAAATCATTAACAAAATGATGACGTGACCCTTTTTATTGGTGTAATAACAAATTTGACCCTCCTATGTTTATGGATTAAATTTGTTAGAATTATAATCAAATTGATAAAATATACAAACATTGAAGGGTTAAATCTGTTATCATCCGAATGAAAAATATCACATTTAACAACATTTTGCTAATAATGTTAACAATAAGGTATGCTAAAGAATGTTAATTTGATCCTTGGTATTTGTATTTTATCTTGTAAACCCATTTATGTCTAATGGTTTTTCTTTTTATGTAGGGGTAAAGTCCATGTATGATTCTACTCAAGAGCTTTCATTTCTTTTCTAATAGCCCACTTTAGTGGTCCGCTAACACTGCCTGTTTATAAGATGTGGGCTCTTGACAAAAAACAAGTACGGGCAAATGAAAATTTGGAATAAGAAACATAATTTAAAAGAAAAATGAATGAATTATAGAGGGATTTACCAAAAAAAGCCAATTTTTTTATAAAATTACCGAAATAGGCCGGTTTTTTAATTATTTACCGGACTGGGCAATTTCCCCCAAAATCGCGCCACGTCGGAACGATGTCAGGGGACGGGGCAGAAGGTCGCGTCCACGTCAGCGCGACTTGCTGACGTGGAAGAAAATCGCTCCCTTGAGGTGCAATTTCCTTCCACGTCGGCCAGGTCGCTACGACGTAAACGCGACTTCTCCATCACTTAGCTTGATATCGGGAACGCGATTTTGACCACGATTTTTACGCTTTGGGTTTTATGGCTTTTAGGGTTTAGGGTGCGAGGCTTTTTAGGAGTTAGGGTCCAGGAAAATTTTTTTCGAGTTGGCGTTTACGGTTAAATAGTGGAAATCGCTTCTACTAGGATGCTATTTAAGAAGAAATTGTGAAATAGTGGCCTCGTGGGCGCGATTTCGCTTCTGATGGTCATGTGAGAAATAATTTTTTTTTGACGTTTTCTGAGGAAATAGTATAAAATCGCTGATACCAGGATGCTATATGAGAAGAAATTGTGAAATTGCGCCCTCGTGGACGCGATTTCGCTACAGTTGGTCATGTAGGAAATAATTTTTTTTTGACGTTTCTGAGCAAATAGTGTCAAATCGCGCCCTCGTAGACGCGATTTCACTACAGTAGCAAGTTTGGGCTGAGGCTATAAATTAGGCAGAGAATTTTCTTAGAATGCATAACTCAGAGCAGAAACATTTTAGGTTAGGGTTAGGGAATTTAAAGTTTCAAAATGAGTGAACGTATTAGTACTGTTATTTACTACGATGGTGAGGTTTGCCACACCGAGAATGGTGTTGTTTTTTTGTCGGAGAATACGGTGCGACTGTCATTTAGCCAAAACATAGATTTGTGAACTCCGTAAAAGAATTAAGCGTAAAATCTTGAACCACGCCAATGAAAGTTCATCAATGACGTGTCGATTTTGTTCTTCTGTTGATCCGGTGACATATGACTCGTTCGACATAAAAGGTGCTCGTAGCTTGGAGGCAATGGTGCAGACTCATCTTGCTAGCGGAGCAACTTATATTGAGTTATATGTACAATTTACGTCTCCAAATGATGTACTTCCGTCCGGTGTTCGAGATGTATACACGACCCCTAGCCGACACTCGGTTAGCGTGTTACAAAATATGGAACAGCCCATGTTCGGTAGCGGTGTCGAATGCACATCCCCCCAAGACACTCTGTCGGTGGATGGGACATGTACGTCGGTGGCTCGACGGTTGACGCCGGAAATACGGTGGAGAACCGCATCAAGTTCTCTTGGATGGCAATCTACATCCAATTGGGGCGTTATCAAATGCCCGAAGAAGGGATGACGTACTACCTACGACATCAACCGGTGAGGGGACGTCGTACGCTGCAGATGATTGTGGGTTAGAAGGTGAGTCCGATGTAGATCCACCTCGAGAGCCCGGGCCGGATGGTGCAGAGGTGGGATTATTTTCTGAACCGGAGCCTATTCCAATAGAAGGTGAAGATGGTGATATGAGTGCAGATGATGAAGAAAATCCACGATTCAGAGCATATTCACCTCCAGCCTATATGCATAATGTCGATTTATCAGCAGATGATGCGTTAGAGTTTCCAGATCTACCACACCGGGTGCGCGATCGTACAAGTTCGGGAGTAGATGTTGGTGAACTTGAAGTTGGTAATCAGTTTACCAATAAGAATAGTTTTATTGGTGCTTTGAAACAGCATAGCATCAAAAACAGCGTTAATTACCACGTTGTTAAATCAAAATCTGATAAGTTTGAGGCGAAGTGTGCGGTGCAAGACGGCACATGTTCATGGAAAATCGTCGCCTCGTTAAGGAAGAGGACAGGGTTGTGGGAGATCAAAAAGTATAAAGGTCCACATACATGTCTGCAGTCTGATATTGAATGTGTATGAATAATTTTTTTATTTTCCAATGTTGCATTACTTAATGTACTCCCTCCCTATGCAGGTGTTTCAGAAGATCATCCGAAAATGGATTCAGCTATGTTGGCTAGCTTGATCACGCCTTACGATAAAAGATCTTGGACTTGATCGGTGATAATTGCCAATATCCGTAGCCAAATGGGGTACACGCCCTCTTACAGCAAGGCTTGGATAGCTAAGCAAAAGGCATTGGAGAAGATGCATAGTGGGTGGGACGCCTCTTATAATGAAATACGACAATGGCGTCAGGTGCTAGAGAGATACGTCCCAGGTGCCATCACAGACCTTCAAACGGAACATGCGTACTACAACGGCCGATTGCTACGTGGATGCCAAGTGTTCAAACGCCTATTTTGGACCTTTAAGCAATGTCGAAACGTATTTCCGTACTGCAAGCTGTTGGTACAAATTGACGGTACATTCATGTTCGGTAGGTACACTCATCGGTTACTGGTTGCAGTGGCACAGGACGGCGGTGGGAGAATTCTTCCAATTGCATATGCAATAACACCGGGGGAGTCGTCTGATGACTGAGATTTCTTTCTCTCTAGGTTAAGGAGGCATGTGTGCCCCCAACCTGATATCTATGTTATTTTAGATCGGGGCACCGGTATACTAGCTGCATTTGATCGAGAGGAAAGCTTGTGGCAGCGTACACACCATAGATATTGCTTGAGACACATTGCTTCGAACTACTACAAGCAATATCCATCTAAGACGGAACGACGACAAGTGACCAACATGGGTATTTACTGTATAACTGTATTATTTCGTTTGTCAAATTGAATTAGTTTTATTCGTAGAAGGGGTATAAAATATTCGCTATGTTCTTATATTGGTAGGGTATGAAATGAATAAAGATCGTTTCCACGAGATGTTGGCAATCTTGCAATCCCAAAACAGAGAAGGGGCGGACTACCTTTGCAACATACGTTTCGAACAGTGGGCACAAGCATACGACGGAGGCCTACGATATGGCCATATGACGTTGAACCTGACAGAATGCATAAATTCTGTTCTTAAAGGAATGCGCCATCTACCGATAACAGCGGTTGTGCGAGAGACATGTTTCCGTTTGGCTGCGCTATTTCCAAAGCGAGCAGCTTCTTATGCAGGCCAGATGCAGGGTGGGCATGTATGGTGCAGTAAGGTAGTTCAAGAAATTAACAAGGCGAAGGCGATGGCAAATATCATGCACGCTGTGTGTCACGATCGAGACAATTTATGGTTTCGCGTGACGGAGTTCGACAGACCGCACCAAGGCGTTGTTGGCGGCCAATATCGTGTACACTTGCGAAACAGGACCTGTGACCGTGGGAAGTTCGATGCACTTCGTTATCCATGCGCTCATGTTATTGCAGCCTGTCAGAATCTCCGTCTGGATCCGCTGAGTTATGTGGATGAAGTGTACAAATTAGAAAACATGTACAACGTGTGGAACACGTTTTCCCACCGGTCCCAGATGAGCGTAAGTGGCGCCCGTATCTCTTGCTCCTTTTAAGTCATTACGGATAGAGAATTGCGTGCAAGCGGAAGGTCGACCTTTCTCCACTAGAATACGAACAATATGGATATCAGAAAGCGACGATCAACGAAATTGTGCGGATGGTGTAGGAACCCAGGCCATACAAGTCGATCATGCCCTAATCGCAATAGTTGAATGTAATTATAGAAGAAATTACCTTTTATTCAATTATGTATTGATAATTGTATTAAATTTTGGTTAAATTATCAAATTACTACAATTTCTTAAATGTTAGTACCGGTCAAAACATTTTACGAAATCCAACATTATGTAAAACTACAATTTAATTAGGGTTTTTAATTAAATAGGGTTAGGGTTTTAATTTAATTAAATTAGGTTAGGGTTTTTAATTAAGTAGGGTTAGGGTTTTTAATTAAGTAGGGTTAGGGTTTTAATTTAATTAAATAAGGTTAGGGTTTTTAATTAAATTAGGTTAGGGTTTTAATTTAATTAAATAAGGTTAGGGTTTTAATTAAATTAGGTAACCTAATTAGGTTAGGTTAGTGTTTTTAATTTAATTAAATTAGGTTAGGGTTTTTAATTAAATTAGGTTAGGTTAGGGTTAGGGTTTTTAATTAAGTAGGGTTTAGGGTTTTTAATTTAATTAAATAAGGTTAGGGTTTTAATTTAATTAAATTAGGGTTTTAATTAAGTAGGGTTAGGGTTTTAATTTAATTAAATAAGGTTAGGGTTTTTAATTTAAGTAGGTTAGGTTAGGGTTTTTAATTAAATTAGGTTAGGTTAGGGTTTTTAATTTAATTAAATTAGGTTAGGGTTTTTAATTAAGTAGGGTTTAGGATTTTAATTTAATTAAATTATGGTTTTTAATTAAGTAGGGTTAGGATTTTAATCAAATAATGTCAAAATAACTCGGAAAAATTCTATTTGTATTACATCGTCATAAACTTCTAATTCATTACATCAAATGATTAATTTTAATACGGTAATCAATGTCTATGACCGGGGATTGAGTTCCACATGGCGCGTCGGCGATTCTGTATTGGATTCCTCCTTTCTCTAGCTTCAGTGGCGGTTGTTGTTCTTCGGTGGGATTACGGTTCTTCCGGTTCGGCATCGGTTGTCGGACTTGGGACGATGATCCACCTTCAAAGAATAGTGTATGTGGAGGTGTTTGCATCATGAACGGCGACGGAGTTTAAAAGCCATGCGTTGCTGGCGATTGGTAAAAAGGAGAGCTCCTCGACGGCCCCCTTGAGACCCTCTGCGCCGATGGCCTAGTTATCGGTGGTGCGCTTTCAGCATTACAGAAATGGAGCGATCCGGGCATTTGGCTCCAACCTGCCATAGGATTCGGAAAAGGATACATGTACGGGTTAGGGTACATATAAGGGTTAGGAAACATACCTGGCATCATAGGGAAAGGTGAATGCGTGGGTATCATCTGTTGAATTGCTGCGCCAGGTGACTGCGTTGGTGCTCTCGTTGGGGACGGTGATTGCATGGTCGCTGATAATGAACCGGGTGAATGTCTGGGCCTCGTTGAGGGGCTACCCTCGTAGTTTTGTCCCATTGGATTTTGAGGCCCGTGCCTTTCCCTTCCGACACGTATTTGCCACCGCCTCTCCTCCGGCGTAAGTAAATACGGCTTCCCATGGGCCCTAAACCATGGCATGTATTCTGGAACGCACGCTAACTCGGGAACGATGATTGGTTCCCGAGTAGGTAGATATTCATTCCGATTTTCCCACATTTCTGTGTACACTGACCAGTACAACGGCCAATCCATACCTAATAGCCGAAGGTCGATTTTGTGGTGCTCGTCAAACTCCTCGAGGTCCGAGGATCGGTTGTCTACATCAAAGCGTCGTAGGACTCATGCATGCGGTGGGGCTCCACGGTTGCATAGTTCATCAACACCACTTTCACGTGCCAAGCGTTCGGATTTTGTAAAAACTCTTCCGGGATTACTGCCCGGACTGCCGGATCCTCGTATAGTGTCCATTGAAACTACATGAACATGATAGAAATATTACATATATACATAATACTAAATACTAAATATCAATCCACTAGCGAATGTATAGAAATATCTATTTGCAATAATACTTATACGCTTCGGCGTTGCTCCAATAGAAGCCGTATATCTTCAAGTTCAGTCGGTATTCCACGATAACTTGTCGGATGGTTCCACCTAATTAAATAAATTTTTAGCATTCTTTTATTCTTACAAAATCTACATATCAATTTCAAAATGTAATATAAAATTTACCTCGTTACGAGTAGGAATGTATATGGGTGGTTCACTCGAGGACGTAGAAATGGAAAGCGAAACCGTGCCCATGATTGCAGTAGTGACAGGCAACCTCCGATTTTTGCTCTCCTCGGTTTGTTCGCCCCGCACATCTCCCGATATAATGTTGCCAAGACGGCAGACCCCCAACTAAATTCACCAGCTGCTCTAAAATCAACGAGTTTTAGCAGCCACCTTAGATGTACACGGCTCCGTGATGTGTCGGCCATGAGATAGCCTCCAATTATTTGAAGAATGTATGATCGGGCATATCAGATTCTTTCAATCTCGGTTGAATTTTCATTCAGACCGGGGAAGGTGGCACGTAACCAGTCCATCTCCACCTTACCTCCATCCATTTTATCCGAGCGGCGCCAAAAGCTCGTAGCACACCGCCTCCCAATTGCTAGATTGGGCGGACCGATCCTTGGGTGCCCATCCACCAAGCAATCCCAAATGCAGATGGACATCTTCTAGAGTGATAGTGCACTCTCCACATGGAAGATGAAATGTGTGTGTCTCGGTCTCCACCTCTCGATCAAGCGGATGATCGGTTTGGCTCCAACTTGCATCCCGGCCTACCATCGCCACGTGCCAAAATCCCGCTTCCATGCAGTAGTTCTCTACTAACGGTGATGGAGCATGCATATTCGAATATTGCATTCCAATACCGATCTTGACCTTTTATAACAAAAAATATATTAATAAATATCTAAAATACATAAATAAAAATATCTTAAAAAATTTAAAATTTAAATTTAATACTTACCATGTTCATTTGCTCCACCAATATGTGATTCCTATCAAGGCGAATCAATGATCCGCCATTGTTGAAAATATTAAAAATTTTAAAATTATTTAAAAAATAAAAATTTTAAAATTTTCTTAAAAAATGAAATTTAATGGAAAAAGAAATTTAATATAGATTTGGAGATTTTTGAAGGAAATTGAGAGGATTTTGGAAGGAATTTGAGAGTTTGAGAGAATTTTGGAAGGAAATTGATAGAAATTTTGAAGGGAATTGAGAGAAATTTTGAAAGGAATTGAGAGAATTTTTGAAAGAAATTGATATTGAATTTGTTTGTGAAAATAAAAGGGGTGGGGGGTTTATATAGTAAAAAAAAATTTGACCGTTGGGGGGCAACGGTCAATTTTTTGACCGTTGAGCCTTCATTCTTGTGGCGTCCACATCGCGTCCACGTCAGCAGGTCGCGCTGACGTGGACGCGACCTTTTGCCCCGTCCCCTGACATCGCTCCGACGTGGCGCGATTTTGGGGGAAATGGCCCAGTCCGGTAAATAATTAAAAAA
Organism: Gossypium raimondii; assembly: GCF_025698545.1. NCBI lineage: Eukaryota > Viridiplantae > Streptophyta > Magnoliopsida > Malvales > Malvaceae > Gossypium > Gossypium raimondii. The sequence goes on from NC_068574.1 coordinate 56,816,646, forward strand.
ACCGGCTTATTTCGGTAATTTTATAAAAAAATGGCTTTTTTTGGTAAATCCCTCTGAATTATATCAAATACTAGACATGATCATGAGTCGAATCATCTATCTAGATTTAAAGGCTCGTTTGAAAAGTGAGAGAGTTTGGACAAAAATATAGACCCAAAAAATAGATCCTGACAAAAAAATGGCTGTTTAGAAAAATAGGTCTGGCCTTGAGTAAGACTTTTTTGCCTAGGCTCGGCCCGAATTTAACAAAAAAAAAATCTGCTGTTTGTTGTTGTTTATTGTTGTTTTGTTATTGTTATGTTGTTGTTTTTGCTATCATTTTACTATTATATTGCTACTGTTTTGTTATTATTATTTGCATATTATATAACTCTTGTTTTATTGTTAATTTTGTTACTATTTTAGAGGTATTTGCTTGTTAAGTTGCAACTATGTTAGTTTTATTTAAGTATAAATATTTTTTTACATGTAATTTCAATTTGTTGGGAAGTAATTATTTTAATGTTTTTAGTCTATTTGATGTATTATATATTTTTTAAATTTATTTTTATATAAAAAAATTAATACGAGTTGATCGGGTCGAGTTCTAGTTTAGTTTTTTTTATCCGGGCCGAACTTAAGCAAAATTTTAAATCCATTTTTCGAGTCGGACTCGAGCTTAGAAAACTGACCTATTTTTTTCACTAGCCCGACCCGACCCATAATCAACTCTAAATCAAATACTTGAATGATGTTGAAGAAGATCCTTTTATTATTTTTGAAAAAACTGAGTTCATGATCCTTCTAATGAATTGGTTGAGTTTTAAGTGTTGGGTTGGGTTTATTTTCAAGAAACAAGAAAATAAAGATCAAGAGAAGCTAATGTAAGCCTTAGAAGTGTACATAGCCCATTGTTTAGTATTTGTTTTGAGTTGCGAAAAGTTTGTGGTTTCTTGGTAGAACGAGATAAAGTGGATGGAGGAAGTGACGAATGTCATCACCCCACAATAGTACCATCAAAGGGTAACTACGTACCATTTGGTACCTGTACAACTGAAACTCCACCTATCATACTATTATTAAATCTCAAGATGATGTTAAGATAAAATTTATGGGTGATTGGGATTCTCAAATTTAAAGGCATAATTTATTTTGAAAGTGCAAGAGATTTAAGAATGGAAAGGTGCAAATAATTGATTTCTTAAAAGTGCATTTGGTGAGACATTGGATGCAATTGCAAGGTGATGAAACTTGTGATTGTAGAGTAAACACGTCGTGGCATGACTTATCAATTGAGGATGGCAAATGGCACTTTAAATTATGATGTGAGGGTAGTGGGAAATGTTGAATATTTTATGTGTTTTAATATCATCAATCTTATATATGAATAACCAAGAAAGACTTATGAGAAATATTTTTAAATTTTTATTTCAAATATTTTCCCTAGAAAATAGTTCATAATCAATCAATGCTTTTGACAAATTTCATCTTAATATTTATTGAGCAACCCACGTTTACTTTGAACTTGGCCAAAATCATGACCATGTTCATTATTGGGGAAAAAAAAATACATGAAGGCAATCTAACCTATTAAAAGTAATGGATAAAGTAAAATAAATGGTCAATAAAGTATTGCTCGTGTTTTATTTTAGTTATTAAACTATACAAAATTAAATATTTTTGTCATGTTCTATCAATTTAGCCTTTTAATGTTTATACATTCTATCAATTTGATTTTAAATATAAAAATTTCAATAAATTTAACTCTCAACATTTACTGAAATGACAAATTTTAATTTTTAAAAATTTTGTAAAATAAATAGATTGCCAAATCTAATATCGGTAAGAAATTATTACCAGTTAAAAAAATCATGGAGTTGTTGGCTACATCACAACCACAACCATCTAAAAACACACTTGGCCATAACAGTACAAGACTTAACGAGAAAGTTGAGTAAAATCAAGACAATCAATCTTATCAGTCTACCTTTTCAAGATTTTTAATACTAACTTAAAAATTATTTTCCCATCTTTTTATCTGCATTGGGTTTAAATTATTATTTACCATTAAAAACTATTAATTTCAATATTTATCTCATTGTTTGATCTTTATAAGAAATTATAGAAATATAGTATTGTGTTTTTGAGAAACTAGGAACCTTGTTTTGCCAATCTCGGTTTACGGTTTACACCAAATTTCATTCTTATACTCTACACGTGATTTATTTATGGTTCTTTTTTCAGTTTCTTGTGCTTGAAAAATGGTTCCAAAAAAGTTTCCTATTTTGTGCTTAAAAATAGGGTATTAATGATTTTTTAGTACTGCTACTAGTTGTTTATAAAATTGTTCAAATTTGTGTGTTTAGCAAATGGGTAGAGGAATCAATAGCATTTGCTATACTTACTTTTAGGCCTTGTTTTGTTTTGGGGTTAACCCAAAGTTAAAGTCTCGTTTTAGATTTGAGAGATTAGCTCATGGTGCTGATAATTTTTTTTTCTTTTAGTATATTTAGGTTTGGGTTATGGGTTTTTAAAAGAAATACAACATCTTTTAAATAAAAATTTTTATTTTGTAAATATCAAGAGCTAAATTTATTGATTTTTAAATTTTGAATTAAAATGATAAATTTTGTAAAAATGAGGGCTAAATTTGTTGAATCTTTTAAATATTTAGAATCAAATTAATAGAATGTGTAAACATTAGAGGATAAATTTGTTATTAAACCAATAAAAAATTCACGTCAACACTTTTATCAAATTTCAAATGGTGTTAATATTTGGTGACAAAAATCTTTGATTCGTATAGTTTAGTGACCAAAATAAAATAAAAATTTAAAAGTTCAATGACAAAAATAGAATGCGGGTAATACTTTAATGACCATTTCTTTAATTTATTTTAAAAAGTTAATATATTTTTGTTTAACTGATTAAATATATATAAAAATTAAAGAAATATTTTATATGGGAAAGAATTTTAAATAATACTTTTAGCCAATTTCTTTACATTGTATTTAATAAAATGTAAGGAAAATTTATCATTGAGTGTAAATTTTACAAACAAAGATATTAAAAGAAACTCTATAAAATAGTTTTAAAAATGGTGAATATATTTGGAAGGTAAGAATTTCATCAAATTAGCTTCTTTATTATTACTATTTTAGTACTTGGATGAAAGAGTAATTATGATATTAGTAATTGCATTCTATTATAATTATAAAGAATTGTAATCTTCTAGGCGTGTTTTCTTGATAAAGTGTAATTATATCGTAATTTAGTATGTCGTGTTTGGTAGTACAAATTGTAATTATGCAGTCACATATTTTATAATTTTAAAAATATTAGTATCATAAAAATAATTTTTTAAAAGTAATAAAAATAAAAATATAATCATTATATGTATTATGTTAATCTAAAAAGTAGTTGATACTATAATTACTAATAAAATAAAAAGAAAAATTATATAAAATTTATAATATGTAAATTAAGTAAAAATAATATAAAATTTATAATATATAACCTTTATAAAGAAAAAAATATAAATTATAATAAACTTTCATAACACTTCTTATAAATAATATAATTTTGCCATAATTTTTAAAAGTTGTTTTTTTTATAAATAAGTTATGATAAAAAATTATAATATTTTTATGAATAAGTATATTATTTTTATAATATATAAGATGAGTTACTGTACTTATGGTGTATAACTATTTATGATATTTTATATATTATGTCCACATTGCCCAAAACCTTCTAATTTTGGAATTTATGACAATTTGCCATTTATTTTACCATTGCCATATCTGCTCTTCAAAACAGAAAAGATCATTTCTTGATTCTCAAATTTTTCTCTAGAGGAAAAAATGGCTTTAGAGATCTGTGTGAAAGCTGCTGCTGGTGCCCCTGATATTCTTGGAGATTGTATGCTCTCTCTCTCTGTATATATATATATATATCCTTATCGTTGTAAAAAGAATCATGTTATGTTTTTTTGGGGGTGATTTTGTTTCTGGGTTTTTGAGTTTGAATTCAATGTTATTTTGCGCCCCCCCCTTTTTTTGTAAATTTGTTTTCCAGGTCCATTCTGCCAAAGGGTTCTTCTTACTTTGGAGGAAAAGAAGGTTCCTTACAAGTTGAACCTTGTTAATCTCAGTGACAAACCCCAATGGTAATACTTCATAAATTTTTTTTAAAAAAATTGTAAACTGTTAATATTTGTTTGTTGGTGATGATGTGTTGTTTATTGTGTTTAAGCAAATGGGTAGCTGTAAATTTGTGAAGTTTGGGAGGTTAGAATTTTAAGCAAAAATGGGTATTGAAATTTATGTTTTATTTATTTATTATTATTTGTTCATTTGATAGGTTCTTGGAGATAAGTCCAGAAGGAAAGGTACCAGTGGTGAAGTTTGATGACAAATGGGTGGCTGATTCTGATGTGATTGTTGGGATTATTGAAGACAAGTTCCCTGAGCCTTCTTTGAAAACACCCCCTGAATTTGCCCATGTGTATGCTTCTATTTTTCTTTCATTTCATTTGTCGCTCACTTTGTGTACTCTTTTAACAGTTCTATAAGCTTTGATTTGTATGACAAATATTAAACATTATTACATGTTTCTACTTGTACTATCCGAGTTAAGTAGTCTTATGTTGCTCCGATTCTTTTTTTTGTTGTTGTTGTTGAATAATTGTCTTTGATATCCATGTCCTACAAATGTTGGACTTAGGATGAGAATATGATCCTCTAGGACTTAAAATATATGAAAAACCTTAGGGGAAACCATGTTGTAGACATATCAGTATCTGACACTTACACCCGAGACCGAGTAGCATAGGCTATGTCTGAAAATATTTGATAGCTTCGGTTGTCACTTGACTACTGAAATGTTGGGAGTATTGTTTCGTATAAGTACCATGAAGGCTCTTATACTAGGAGTCAGATGCATTTTATCCCCTTTACTCAAAAAATGGACTAATTAATCCTTATACGTTAGATAAAATAACAAACTGGTTCTTTCTGTTAAAAATTTCTTTCGTTTCTACTATTAAAAATTGGCACGGTTGACAAAACTACATGTACCTCATTCTGACATACAGGGACCAGTAGAAATGGACGGAACTTTTAACAAAAAGACCAGTTTGCTCTTTGATCTAACGTACAAAAACTAATTTGCTCATTTTTTTAGTAGAAGGGGACAAAATGCAATTGAACTTTTAGTTATAAGAGCTTCCATGGTACTTTTATCTCTTTTGGCTGATTCCATATGGATAATTACCTTGAAAGCATTGTTGCTGGTACTCATGTTTGACACGTGGATGTGACCTCTCAAGGATCCAATAAATATATGGAAAAATTTAGAAAAATTTAACCATACCTGTGTTGGATACTCATGCACAAGTGTGAGTAACATAGCTTGGAATAGAGCTGATTCTCTTTTTGATCTTTTTGCTCGTATTGGATTCATTTATTTTTCTTAGAAAAGTTCTGAAACCATTTTGTTCTCGAAATCTCCTGACTGATTATTAATCTTTAATCACTTTTTTGACGCAGTGGATCGAAAATATTTGGTACTTTTATCTCATTTTTGAAGAGCAAGGATGCAAACAATGGATCAGAGCAGGATTTGGTTAATGAACTGAAAGCATTGGATGAACATCTTAAGGGACATGTAAGTGATAATAAATTTGATGTGCCTCTGTCTGTAGAGTCATGATCTTATTTCGTATCGATTGTCATGTGAGTTTATCCTAATTTATGGGACTATGAATCAGGGGCCGTTCATTGCTGGGGAAAAGATTACGGCTGTTGATTTAGGTTTGGGACCAAAGCTGTACCATCTCGAGATCACACTTGGCCATTTTAAGAAGTGGACTGTTCCTGAAAGCTTGACTTATGTCCACAATTACATGAAGGTATGCTGCTGTACTGCTATCATATATATATATAGTGATTTAGCAATTTAACAAGTGAACCTTGTTTATTATTATAGTTATTTAAAGCATGTTTTGTATTAAAACATGCATAATTAGTAGTAATGATATATTATAAGTACCTTTGCTCCATGTAGCTCTGACTCTTCATTTTTTCTTAAAGAACTTGTGCCTAATACCCATATCCGGTACATTCTCAGAAATATATAAGGGGATATAACCCTTCAAACACATGAAAAAAAAAGTTAGAAAATTTTAATGTACCATATCCGAAAGTGGCACTCAAATACGGGAAATGTAGCCTGCGCTATAATGGGGCATGATCGTACCGGATTGACTGTATTTTTCGGTCGTCCGATGAATGAGTATAAGGAGAGAACCTTAATGTCTACTCGTATTTGAGTGTATTGGTATGAATATGTTGGAATTTTCAAGCTCTGCCGTGAATTTGGGGCCCTTGGATAATTATATTCTCGTACATATATCTATATAAGTGTTGGACATCGGTGTCAAACATGAGCAACTCAGCTTAGTACTGCATATTGTAGTTAGAGGTATAACTAAACCAATGAAGGCCCTTCGTTTTCGGAGTTGGTCTTATTTTAGCCATGTCAGGGTATGTGCTGGACACGGGTACTTAAAGAGTCAAAGCATCAACATGCATTTTAACCGATGATATATCTATGAATGTCGTGACTGACATTTCCTGTATCTTCTTGCATTTGCAGTCGATTTTCGGTCGGGAATCTTTCGTGAAAACTAAGGCTGCGAAGGAACATGTGATCGAGGGATGGGCACCGAAGGTCAATGCATGAATTTTACTTCAAAAGCTTTAGGTTTTTCAAACTCTTTCTAGAGCATATAAACTATGAAAGTGTGTAGAGGCTGTGAAAACTAGATGAAAACTGGGTGTTCCAGTCATTTCACAAATGTTTAAGCCTATAGCTTTCATTATCCTTGCTATGGTTAATCAATAAATAAGTGGTAAGAAATATCTATGAATGGGAGATTTTCTTTGGTATATATGACAGAAAGAGAGATTAATTCTATGTACTATTTGGAAAAGGATTGTAATAAACAGTGATGTCACGTCATTGTATCCTTCTTTTAATAGATTAATGCCATATAAGCATTTTCATCTAAAAAATTAAATCCAAATGAAAATTCTAAAATCCAAGATGAAATTGTTAATGTGGCATTAAACTATTAAAATGGATAATATCGCTGTTTCATAGAATCATTTCTCGTATTATAAGGATGTAATTTCAACTATGTAATTTTTTGAAAAATTTATAAAATTATTAGAAGATATAAAATATATCTATAATAAAAATTGTTGGGAGAAACATATTTTTGCTATTTAATGTTTTATTAGAAGATATTAAATATTTTATAATAAAATTTGTTGAGATAAAATTCAAACCATACATAGTATAAAACATGAAACATTATTACTATTATTAAAATATACTAGTTTTCGATAATCCGTGTGGTGCACATGAATATACGTGTTTATATTTTATTATTAAATAAAATATTTTATTTTTATAATTAGTTTAAGTAATCATTATTAAAAATCATTAAAATATATAATATTCAAAAAATAAAATATTTCAAAGAAAAATATAAGTAATTGATATTAGAGTTTGATTTAATTTGTATGTGTATACTAATAATAGATAATAAAAATTGTGGTTTTAATTTATTAAAATTATTTAATTAATTTTAATTTTAATTTTAATGTTAAAATCTTAATTTAATTTTTAGTTTTAATATTAAAACTAATTTTAACATTTTATATTCAGATTAAATTTATGAATCTTGTCCTAAAATTAATATAAAATCTAATTTAAAAATAAATATTAAAATATTCCAAATACATTTAAAATTTCTATTTTAATCTTTTGTTTCAATCATGATTTTTTAGATAAATCTAACTTATCAATGCTAATAATTTTTTTACGAGGACTATAGAAATTACTAATAATAATTAAATTTAATTAAATCACAAGACAAGTCAAGGTGTAAATTACAAAATAAAAAATTAAACAAATATTACCATTATAATTTCATATTATTAATTATTATTAATAATTAATATATTTAGTTGTGTAGTTCAAACAAATAAAAATAAAAAATCATTGATACAATTTTATCTATTATTACTAGAGGTGTTCAAACAGTCAAAACTAAATTTCTATTAATAGAATTACCCAAAATGTAATCTTTAGTGTTAACCGAATTAAAGTTTTTTCAAATACATTAATCGAACCAAAATTTATATACTTTTTGTCTTTTGGTTAAAATAAGTATAAAACATAAAAAAAATACGTTGCTAATGTTCATTTTCTTTTATTTAATAGTTCAAAAACTTAAAATGGAGGTGAAAACAAAAATAAGACAACACTACATAAGTCTTGAAAATAACAAATATTTCGATTAATTGATTAATTCGGTTAATTATTTTATTTCAAATCGAATTAATTGATAACGAAATTCAAAAAATCATTAATCGACCTCCGACCGAATTAAATTCGACCACCGATTGATTAACCAAATTAAATTAATTTGAACTGAATTGAACATCCCTAATTATTACTAATTAGTAATATATTTCAAGTAGTTGAAATGAATAAAACTTATATTATTAAAAATATATTTTTAAGAGTAATTTAGTATAGATTGAATAATTAAAAATAATTTCAAAATCATATTTTTATATATGTTAAATCAAGGCAATCGATTCTATTAATTCAATTTTAAAAATCATGATACCAAACGGCAAACAACAAATTGGCTTTATAAGAGAATGATTACAAAGTTATATTTTTTATTTAAGTCAGAACATTATTTTAAGATGTATATATATTTATTTTTTATTTACAAGTTTTTAATTTTTATAATTTATTTTTATTAATAATAATGTTTAGGTTATATTATATCAAATAATAATTATTTATTAATTTTATATCAAATAAAATTATTTTTATAATTATTGAACTCAAAAATTTTCTATTTCTTTAAATTTATATTATTTTTATTTTATTTTCTTAAGATCTATCTCAATTGATTTTGTTTTCGTTGATCTCAAAATTTAGTATATAATACCGTCTGCCAATTTTCGTCCTTATAAATAAATTTAAAAGCAAAAGCTAACTTTTATAATTAATAAAAATTAAATAACTAATTGTTTTAATATTATACATTGTCTACCTTGGCTATTCCCCAGCGATGTCGGACAAAAATGTAAAAAATATCATCGTAAATTAAATTATTAAAATAAGATTTTTTTAGGTAAAAACTTATAAACTTTTGTGATAGAAAAATAAACGGTTAAAAGCATCGTTTTAGTTTTTTTTTTTTTGAAAGCAGGTTAAAAGGATAGTTGATAAACTATTGAAGGATAGTTTTTTTTTTAAATAGGGAAAATGTTTATAAAATAAAAATACCTTAATTAAAATCTTTTTCCGGTATAAAATTATATATTATTTAGTTGTAGAATCAAAATAGTAGAATCAAAATTTAAGATAAAAATAATTGTAAATTTAAACTTTTATATATGCACCAAATGAACAACAAATAAATAAATAACAATTTTAAGAATACTTGTTTTAAATAGTATAAACTTATAAGAAAATTTTAAAAATTGTATCATAATATTATATTACCCCATCCTCAATCCTCAGTCAATTAATATAATTTTAGACTTTGATCACTCTTTGATACTTATTGTTCGAATATTATCAGATATTGAAAAACTACAGCTTAATTCTTCATTTTCTTATATAACTCTTGCTTATTAATATTAAAATCTCTATTTTAATTTTTTAGATATTACTTGAATATATCTAACTACTTAATGCTATTTATAGCTCTAATATTAATTATTTCACAATAAAAATCTTAAAATTTTATTTAAATGATAATTTTATTTTACATCAACAAATACAATTTTTGAAAAATAAAAATAATTTTAGCTAATAAATATAGTGAACTTAATTTTGTTATAGATTATAAATAAACCTTGCATATATTTCATTTAAACATATATTTTAAAAATATAATACTCTTTCTTAATACTCTTTGCAGACTCATTTAAATATATATTTTAAAATACACATTACTTTTACTTATATCCTTTGCCCAGTAAGAGATCATATAAAAGTTTCAAATAAGACTTAGGGGTTGGGGACCATAATTTGGGAGGCCCGCACAAGTGAGTTCTGCACAAAGTAAGTGCAGCGTCAACACTCGGCCAGCCTATTACCCCTCCACAAATTCTTGCGCACCTTATAGGTTTGGGCGCGGCGAGCAGCTCCCACCACTCGCTTTGTTTTCCTTACTCATTAGTTTAAGGCAAGTTTTTCAGTTGCATGCCAGGTTTAATTTATAAGGCCCAACATAGTCTTCGTTGCTATTCCCCAGCGATGTGGGATGCAAACGTACCAACAAAAAATTTACTTTTCTTCTACCTTTTGTGAACTGTATTCTTTTTTGGCATCCCTTTTAGTGCAACAAACTGATTTAGCTCCTTTGTATGAAAAAAATTAATTCTTAATAATCAAGCCAACTTTTTCTTTTATTACAAAAGAGGTTTTCACGAATATGAGTAGAATTACGAATGCTTGAATTCAAACTCCCAACTTACTGTATACAACCTCATAAAAGTGATCATATAATCCGACTAGGCTAAGCTTTAGCTTCATGATAATTAAACAGACTGATAAAAGTTTTACGAACTAGATTTAAGCTTTAGCCATAGATTAACGATTTTTCCGTTCTTACCGAGCAGAACAAGTCTCGTAAGTTACCCAGTTATCGATTTTTGGCAAGTTAAAAAGCGTTTTACTTGAATACTGGACGAAGATAAGAAATGAAATGAGTAGATTGAATCAAAATTTGTACAAGAAGCAGCTTTATACAGCTACTAAATAAGTTAAACTACTAGTAGTAGTACAATAATGTTCCAAACAATACATACAAGAATCGGAGTTCTTGGTCCTAATCTTTTAACTAAATTGTAAACAATTGAACAACATATCGGATATCGGAAACACCTTGTTAAAAAAATGGCATTATCCAAAACGTTTGCTTCGGATGCAAGCAAGTTTCAAGACCGTCGAGACAACAATGGCTCCAATTGAGGGTCATCCTGTGTTGAATCCGAACGCATTTGACTATTACCCGATTCTAGCTCAGAAACTGATATATCCTCCCTTCGCTGTTTCATTATTCTCTGAAAGAAACTTGATTTTTCATGTGAAGGATCTGATGCTTTCGGAGACATGGTCTGAACATGCTGGAGGCAAACTTGGACTGCATCATGCACTCTTACAAAGTACCATTCCTTACCAATCATCTCAACGACACCGGCTTTCGATAAGGTCAACAGAACCTCCTGGTTTGGGTTTGAGATGGCTATCTGAAAAAGGATGAGTCTTTAGAAACTCTGAAGTAAAAGCTCATAATCTGTTTAAAACATTCGGGGTTTAATCAATTACGACTACTCAACCTGGATGTCCCGTGATTTGTACTCCTGGTGCAAGTCTTTCAGAGCTTGGACAGCACTAGCGTCTATGTATGTTACAGCTGCAGTAGAATCAAAATATTATAGCTAGATATACCGATGCTGCCAAAGCATAAGCAAAGTCTTTCTGACATTTGGCACAAAATGTGATCTTATGATTACGAGTATATTTCATGGTACGACTAACACTTACGTGCCAACTCCAAAATTACAAAATAAATTCGTTCAACTTCTGGTCCACGTTTGGTCGATTTATCACCCACAACTTCATATTCTCGTAACCTAACAGGGGAATCAACAATTTGTGAATTTAAATTCTCAAATTGGGAAATCAAAAGTACAATCCAGTAAAAGGAAACTGGAAAAGGAAATTCACAGATACAACAAGGTGCCAAAGCCAGTTTATGTAATGAGGAAAGCATGAACATTCACCTGTCTTTGATGTAACTTATGTTCGCAAAGTAGATAGGAGCATCGATGCGAACAATCACAATTCCATTGTAAGTATATGCTTCTGGATACTGCTGAATGTTCCTATAAACAGTGGTGCCAGGAAGACGCCCCAAGACAGCTGCAATGCCAGTAAAGGGATAAGATTAGAGTTTTACAATGGATTATATAATTGTGCAGAGCAGAGATGATAAGAGGATCGATCCTGATAGATAATGTCAAGGCACTGAGTTTGTTAGAGATGATGGAAGTAAGTTATCGTCGTAAATTACGAGGACAAGAGAGTACAGTAATCATCTTGGATCTAGTTCAGAAAAAGTGCAAGACATGACAATTTATTAGAGACATGGTATAGGTGATGTTCGATTCACTCACCAATATGCGGATTCGCTGATTCGTGAATGACGAAGGCAAGTGAGACGCCTACCTGAAATGTCAAAACACAATAAAATTATACCAGATATGAGACTAAGATCATGAGGCATAATTCAACCTTTGGGCTTCAGAGTTGATGGATGAATTGTTTCCAGAAAAGATATTAGACACAAGTAAAGCTGACTAGTTTTACAGGGTAAAATATTTTGGCAGAACTGTGTGTATAATTATAGATTCGTAATAGTAGCATGTAAATGTGAAATACTGAAAAATATATTGTTGATTGGCACAAAGAAAATCAACATATGTAAGGCAAATAGTTTTAAAAGTACTTACCCCAACAAGGACACCAATCTCGATTCCGAGAAACAGTGTTGTAGTAGTTGTAATGGTCCAAAGAAGAAAATCTTTCTTATCTACACGCCATAAGAATATTGCCTCTTCATAATCCACCTGAAATCATTAACATGAAGAAAAAAAAAATTTTAACCAAAGGTACACAATTAAACAATCAATAACTTTGCAGGATATTGATTACTCTTTACTCCAGTTGATTTAATACATATTGCAAACTGCAAATTGTATGGTCCAACATCGACTGAAGCGTAAATGTGGCATAATCTAGCTTGAAAAATGTTTCAACAAAGGCTTGTGTCTTTGCTTACCAGGGTTATAACAGCAGAGATTACTATAGCAGCCAAAGCACACTGCAAAGAAGATGAAGTGTAGACACCTATGGTTAGCATTCACAGTAAACCTCACCAATTGCTAAAATTAAATCGAGCAGTACAACTCATGTGGTGAGGGGGAAAAAAAGGAAAGGAAGGCATTATGGCAGGTGCAACATAAATGGTCATAATACCAACATATAAATCGTACATACTTCAGAACTTACCTGTGGTATGTATTCAAATAATGGAGTCAAGAACAAAAGAGCACAACACATTATGGTTCCTGATATTATTCCAGATAAACCAGTTTTTGCACCACTCTCATGATTCACAGCTGACCTGGAGAAGGAACCTACAAAATACAAACAAAAAATTCAATTAACTAGAGTTTGCAACAAAAATTTCAGTAAACAAATTCTAAGAATTAGAGTAGAACACTAGCAACAGAAACAGTTGAACACTGCATCAAGAGTTAATATTTCGGTACATAGGGTCAGGAAGAACTTTCACCTGTTGTGGGGTATGCTGAAAAGAATGACCCAAAGATATTGGCAACACCAAGACCAAACAACTGTTGACAGAGAAGAAAATTTCATTACAGCCTTCCTTTGAAGGAAATTTGGAAAACACTATATCTTACTACTAGCTTCCCTAAATGTAAACAAAACTAAAACTAAGCTATGCAATTGAGACATCATATTCATTTTGGGAAACCTGTTGAATTTGCAGTCCTCATAAATGGTAAAATATAGCAGTATATCATCCATCATGTATACTGACAACAGTATATCCATTAAGTAATTAGTTCCAAGTAAAAATGATCTTTTTAACCTAGCGATCTACAGCAAGGAACACATTTAAATTTGAATGTTGACAGGAAGCATATACACCAGGAGATTGAGAGGGAAGATTTTAGATATTGCTACTGGCATTCCGTTAGTTCTAAATGTGGAAATCAGGTACTGTTAAAAAAAAAAGCCCTAGATTGAATACTAGCTTATAGGAGTATAGACCTGGACGGTCTGACCTTGTGCAGGGTATACCTAGACATGGGGGAATGTTAACATACAAGAGTGATTTCATACAGGAAAGAAAAGCAGAGAAAAAAGTTAATTATTATAGAAGCAACTATAGAGGGAGTTGTGCTACATTTTCACAATATATACCTCTTGATTTGAATCCAGCTCATACCCATTTTTTGCTGCTAATGCTTTGGCAATCCCAACAGATTCCTAAGATTAATAAGTGACATATAACCATTAGAAGTCACAAATTCAAACTCTATTTGGAAGTATGTATTCTTTGTTGAATGATCCATAGGATTCCTTACCAAGATGGCAACACCAGTAATGAGAACTGCCGTGGAAATTAAAGACTTTGCATACTGAAAACTTTTAGGAATAGAAAAGCTGGGAAGGCCCTGAGGTATATCTCCAACCTAAAGATCAACAGTACAGCATTCTTTATCACCTTTTCCATGAGAATGTCATTTTTCACATAAATATAAGCACCAATTATCACTTGACTGAACTAAGCTATAGTGTTCTTGTGACTATGTGCCTGATTAATATCCAATAATTTGAATTTACTTTATATTTTTCTCACCAAAGTTATAGATGATGGATGATATATCTTGACAAAAGTTGTACCCAGAACAACTGCTGTCAGGGGACCCATTGCTCGCAAGAACCTCAAGTGCTTCCTTGATTTTCCCTACGAATGAGATATCAAATGTATAACCAAAAAAAGAACACATTTTAAGAGAAAGATAGAAGGGAAAGTTGGGTTGGGTCTAAGGGGGCAGAGAGAAGGAAAGAGTTCTGGTACCAGAAACTTCATAGTCTGAATTATAGCAAGAATTGTAGATCCCATTACAAAAGGGGGCCATGAGAACTACAAAAGGAAAACACCACCTGAGGTTAAACAAAGGAATGAATGAGTTGCAACAGAAAGGATAACACACTTACCAAAGTTGAAGGAGAATAATAGATGCTTCTCCAAGTACAATTTACAATAAGGAATGCAACCAAATAAAGAGCAAAGGACAATTAACACACAATTCACCATAAAAGCAAGCTCAAAGCCAAAACCCCTTCGCAGTTAAAATTCCTACAGTTTATGATCTATCAAAGAAAAAAAAAATTATGATTATGTCACCCATGGTTGGGCCAACAACTGTAGCTATTCAAATTGAAAGAGAAACAGTCATGCCCAACATGTGAACACAGTTAACAGGAAAACAAAACTCTTTCAACTGCAAGACAAAACTTGGAAGTATACAAAATTTTCTTAAATGATGAGAATGTATGACAACTTCTGAATTTGGAATGAATTTGCGAATTATACATTTAGAAGTTTAGATGACTATATATGCCAGTGACAAGGATAATGCCTTCTTTAATCAATGCATCAACATGAACATATATTACTGTAAATTAAATACCACTTGGGCATGTAAAGACTACCTCATCTGATCCAGCTATTATGCTCTTAATTACTGGCACAATCTTGCTGCTTCGATCAATGTCATACCCCAAGAAGTATTTTGCTTGAGATAAAGCAATCACAACAGCTGAAGCCGTAGTGAAGCCAGAAATCACAGAATGACTAATGAAACGAATGAGCCATCCAAGCCTGGAAAAGGGGGCAAAAGTAGATGAAAACTTTCCGGTCTATAGGCAAGGTAAATGGAAGAGATGATGGTAACATAATGTAGAAAGACGTTCTAGATAATAATTCTCCATTTATCCTTTTTCTTTTCTTTTTTAAAATGTAGAATAACCTCTTTAAAGTCAAGAAAAAAAGTACGATTTTCAACAAAAATGCATAAGCCCCCCCATTCCCTAGTTCTGTCAACCAATATTAAAAAGGTTAAGCTTAATGTGAAATAGTTGGTTAAAACATAGTAATTCATCTAAAACTTGTTCATATAGGAACAAAGTTAATACCCGCATGGCATGGTTTGTTGATGAATCTAATTTTACCCTCAATTAATGTTTGAAAACCGTAAGACGGTCCAATATTTGCCAATGGCATTTTACGTTCTAAAGATGGTTACATTAAGACTCAAATTTGCAACCTCTTGACATTTGGTGATGGTTTTTTAAGAAGATCAAACCCAGTCCAAATATCCAGACAGATGATAACTATCTAGGATGGCAGGAAAGAGAACATGCGAAAGCAAAAGCAAAATTTAGATGACAAAAAAGATCAGCACTACCTCAATAGCCCCATTATGCATTCCAGGATCCCAACCATCAGTGCCAACAATATAGCAAGTTCTGTGTATAATGCATCTGATGACTCGGCAATTCCACTTAACACGTTGGAGACCAGGAGGGAAACCAATGCAACTGGACCAATTGCCAGCTGCCGAGATGACCCAAATATGGCATAGATAAATATTGGCACAAATCCAGAGTCTGCCTTGCCAAAACCACATAGTCATTGTGAACAAGATTAAAAATAAACTGATCGAGTTCTAAAGTGTTTAAGAAGACAATAATCTGTCATATAACAGGAAAAAAAAAAAAGAACTTCCCAAACAAAGGTATATATTAAACAATAGCAACAGTGAAGTTTTCAATAAAAGAATATATCATTATATACTAAATGTGCATTTCTCTATTTGAGTACCATGTGTAGCTGATATCCTAACATAGAAACTAAGAGTGTGATGTCGTGTTCTGAGTTCTTAGTCCCATTTTCTACTCTTTCACCAAGAAATATATGCAACAATGTGTAAATCTGAGTAGCAAAACCACTCCATTATTTCATAACAAACATCTTTAGTATAAACAGAATCCAGAATAATTTGATTTGGTAGAAACTTACAGAGCCCATATATTGGTTCAAGCCCAGCTAATTTTGCATATGACATTGCCTGTTGACAAATTCAAGAAACAATAAAAAACCCCATGTCATAAATCCATATACCACTTGATAACTTCAACAAATAGATAGAGTCCTAAAATACATAAATAAGCATAAAAAAGGCCATCTTTTGTACCACAAAAATAGATATCCATTCAATTCCAGGAACTTGCCAAAGCCATGCATTTAGAATCCAATGCTTCTGGCACTACCAAAGCAAAGAGAAGAGGCAAATCCAGCTAAAGCAAAATCTGATCCTTTTACTTTGATTATTTTGTAATTAAGTAAATATTGTTTCTCTTTTTACTGTGATGTGACCTGGCAATATCCTTGAATATAGACATCAAACTAGATCACTGATCCAATCAAATTATTCAACCAATTAGAAGCAGTAAATCAGTGATGAGTAGATATCAGATTAGTCCAAAGATCCAATCAAATTACTCAACCAATCAGGAAATTCTGAATCTATGCTCTATTGTGATTTGACCACAGGATAAAAGTTTAAAATCTAAAAACCATACGCGTATGAGTTAAGCACAGATGAAATAAAAAATTACGCAATTGAAAACAGAGGAACAATCCTTTCGGTGGACTAGAAATCGACGGAAACCACCGAAAAATCTGTTTGGTTGCCAAAAAAATACAGGAAAAAAAAAACTCAACAAAGAATTAAAGATCCTGCACGTCGGTTTAATTGAACTTAATTACCAAAGCTTTAAGGCTTAAGCTTCACAGTTTTTGAAGAAAACGAACCAATTTCAATATATAACATTATATACTGTATACACAACAGTTTTTATTTTTTTTACTATTTTCTTTTATCCTTCCAATCGTTTCTTTCTTTTTTTCCTTATTTTCTCAGCAAAAAAAGGATCACCTGAGGAACAAGCATGATACCAACGGTAGTACCCGCCATGAGATCAACCTGAAAATACTCCCGCCATCTGTACGTCCGAATCCAACGGCAACAAGGGAGGAACATCTCGATCCAATCAATAAACGTCATCCTTTTGATCTTCCCCCGGTACCGAGAAATCCAGGAATTAGGCCACAACGAAGACGAAGAATAATTGTTACCGAAGCCACCGGGGGTGCCGTAGGACGACGTGTCGGGATGCTGTAGAGGGATGATTTTAATGGTCCGAGGAGTCGGCATAGTGGATCCGGAAGCGGCGGTCGAAGAGCGCAATAAGTCGCCGGCACTCGGGGATGCGTAGGTTATATCCATTCCCGCACTGGCACTCGAGGATGCGTAGGTTATCTCCATTCCCGCACTATCGGAGCATCGTATGATTGAGAAACCACGGGATTCTTTTAACGAGCAGTTTTAGTGGCCGTTGGCGTAGGCGCGGTTGCGTTTCGTGGCGCAAGTTGAGGATGGGGAAGCTTCGTATATATTATGAGGTGAAAATGAAAATCGAAACAGGTGCCCGGGGCCCGCCAGTGTGACGTTATCAGGATAAAAACTAAAAGAAATTATAAGATGCGTGAACCGTGAACGTATAGAATGGCGGGCGCGGCGTTTACCGCTTTATATGGTTTTCTTGAGTTCGGTTCTTCAATTGAACCGGTCGAAATATGCGCAAAATTTTTAAAATTAGAGGGTGATTAAATTGATTAAAACTATTATTAAAAATTTATAAAAATTAAAAATCGATTTATTTTGTTTTTAATTTGATTTAATTAATTTTTATAAATTATGGGTTAAATTTTTTAGATCATTAATTTTCAAATAAAATAATTAAATTAATTTGAAATCAAGCATTGGTTTTGAAGTAATCTTTTATTAGGCAACAATGGATACTTGACCCTCAAGAGTAAATATTTCATTTAGTTCATTCAAAATTTTGAAAATATAAATTAATATAATTATAAAATTACACTTCAATCTTCTTTACAATTTACAATTCATTTTTAATCCTTCTTTTATTTAAATATTTCGATGTTTATCTTGAATCAAATTCAAACTTTAAAAGTGAAACTTTATGAAAATTTAAGTAGTTTTAGAGTGAGTTTGGATAAGTGGTGGGTTACGGTGCGTTACATTTAGCTTTTTTTATCTCACTTTACAGTATATAATCTCTCCGTCACCCTTGTTTTTATACTAATCACAGGTAAACACACCACTATCCAAATCTACTTTTAAATTTTTCATACAATTTCAACTCTACCAATGGTAAGTTTGGATAGGTAATTAGGTACAATGCAGTGTATTTAGTTTACTTCTTATCTCACACTACAATATTATTATAATATCTAATCTTATCATCATTATTATTTTAACACTAAAAACAGATAAATATAGCATCTATTCAAACCTACTTTAACTCAATAAACGATGAATATTCAATGATCTAATAATATAAAACTTGTACGTCACAATCGAGGATTATTTTTCAATTCTGTTGAAATCTAAAGATATTTGAAAATGATGGATTGGATGTTTTTTCGTTTTAATGGAAAACCATTTTAAATTAACAAAAAGTTGAGTGGTCAGTCTAGTTGGCATATCAACCAACCACAAACACATCGACTTAAAACAAGCAAATGGTCCACACCTTTATTTTATGAATATTATAACACAGCTGTTTCATTTGAAAAATAGTTTCACCATATCGACGCAACATTTTATCATTGGACCACTTATAATTAACGTTTTAATACGGTAAAAGCTCCTTTCACCTTCCATTAATAGACATTTAATGTTGGATCTTTATTTTTTATCATTTTGTTTATTTATTTTTAACAGTAATACTTTATTATATAAATTAGATTATTTTATGATAT
Source organism: Gossypium raimondii (assembly GCF_025698545.1). Lineage (NCBI taxonomy): Eukaryota > Viridiplantae > Streptophyta > Magnoliopsida > Malvales > Malvaceae > Gossypium > Gossypium raimondii. The sequence goes on from NC_068574.1 coordinate 56,836,240, forward strand.
TTTTCATTAAAATACTATTTATTAGTACTATCAATCATACCTAAATCTCAGAATATTTTTAATTATTTTATTTGACGATTATATAAAAAGTATGAAAATATAAAATATATTTATAATAATATTAATTACCCTTTAAAATAAGAATATTTTAATAATTTCACAGTTAAATTGTTCTCGAGTTAATCTTTGATATCAATTTAATCAGCTAATTTACATATAGTGTAGATATTTACTGTATAAAAATAAAACATAGATAATATTGTTTGAACTAAATTGGTTAGTTAGATTAATTAAATTAAAAGCCGACTAAAATATTAATCTTGAAAATGATTTTAAATCAATTAGACTAAAAACGATATATACCAAAATTGAATCACAAATATAATTAGGGATGATAAATCTTAAAACCCAATATTTTTGTGTTTGTGAATAGTAACAAGAAAATACACATATTTTTATCTTATAGCTAAAACCATGATGAAAGTGATATATGCCTTAACCACTTATCTAATTAAATTTATTGGCCTTAATTAGGTGTCATCATTGGCACGTTCTTCAATACCGAATTAAGCAAATTCCATGTGATGAGTAATAGATTGCTTTTACAGTAGGTAAAGAGATTTGTTTATTGATTTTTTTTTAAATATAATCGTTATGTCTTATATGATGAGTATTGGGAAGTAATAGATATAATTTTATTATAGTTTTGATTATATATATTTTATATAATATTTATTTATAATTTTTTGACTTTTAATTCATAAATAGGAGAATAATGTGTTTTAATGACTCAAACTCACATCTTTATGCGTTAGTAACAATGCGTATACTAATTAAACCAAGACTCAATCGAATTTTAATAATAATTTTTAAATAATTATATATTGAAATAAATAAAATTAAAAAATATATTTTTAAGTCACGATAAAGATAAAAGAAAAGAATATCTTAAATGGGTAATTTTTTCAAACCAAATTACGTGTTGATAAAGAATGCTATAATGAGAATTTGACTTTTTTAGTAATTTTATTACCGAGTCAAATAACATTAAATTTGTTTATCAGGTTTTTTTAATTGTAAAAAAATTAAAATTTATTAAATTACTTTTATATCCTATTTTTAATTATATGCTATATAATTTTAAGATATATTTGACATTTTTAATTGAATTAAAGAATAATATTTGATACATCTGTCAATAAAATTGTTAGACTCCATAAATATAGTCGAGACAAGTGTCTTATAAAAGTATAATATAATATAATATTAAAAAATAAATATTTAATAAAAGAGACACATAAAATTTTTTAAAACTGTTTGTGGAATAAAAATATACTAAATATTAACTCTTGAACTAATATCTAATTAACTCTAATACCAATTTAGTCAAAATTTTAATATTATTATAAATATATAAAAGGGAAAAACTTCCAACAATTTTGTTAAACAAGTATATTTTAAAGTCAATTTAGAGAAAAGTACTAGTTGATATATTTATTTTATTAGTTAAAATTAAAATTCCTTTTTTTATTAATATATTACATGCACTAAATTCAATAAATAAATAGTAAAATTAGTGACCGTTGAATTAAGAATCGAGCGATTTATCACTATGAACAAAAATTGACCCGGTTTAATTTTTATAACATTCAACAAAACATTGTACCAAATCTGGGGATTTTCCAACCTAGCAACGGAACAAAAGAACATTAGGCAACAGGAAACCTCACATCATAAATTATTCCAATCATTTGAACATGAACTTAATCTAAAATTAGAGTAAGATACAATAAAATGAACACAGACATGATTTTGGGCAAGATTCAAAGCAAAAACAGAGTAGAACAGCATTGATAATTATCTGGTCCCATGAATCCAATTTAATAAGTGAATTTATGCTCTTCCCTTCTTTGGAATTTGAGAAAGATGGAAATTACCAAATTGCATTTCTTAAATCTTAATAATTGCATCCACATGTTATCAGGTCAGTTTTCGACATTTTTTGGACTTTAAACGAAATAATAAATTAGAGTCGTCTTACAAAAATTATAAAACATATTCATAAATATTTTTTTGGTTAATACACAATATTTTAAACCTCTTCTAATTTTGGGTCTTGGACAACCACACTCCCAGACTACGTTAGAGTCAAGCTTACATGTTATCATAGTGACTAAAAAGCAATTTTGGGAAAAAAAATTGAAGCAAATTTGTAGAGATAGGGACACCATGTTTAATCACCATTGATAATTTGATTTAATATTACTGAATGAAAAAATAATAGAGCGAATCTTAATTCGACATCACAATTTGAAAATATTTTTTTTTATAAATATAATAAAAGTTATTATTAATTTTATTTCTAATGAATTATTTAGTTAAAATTCTGTTATATATTTCTGTATTATGTGTAAATTGTGGATTTAGTTTTTATACATTAATTTGATCATTTTTCAGTCATTGTATTTTGAATAGATTAATTTGAGTTCTTATACTTTTGATTTTGAATTTTAATATTGGTCCAAAATATAACAATTAAATTTGTTTAATTAAATTCGCTATTAGTCTTGTATTACGTGTAAAGTTATAAATTTAGTCCATGTTCTCCGATGTTTCTAAAATGTGTTGTTTTTTAAAAATTTTATAATAGTTTTAGTGCAGTTTTGTAATATTTAATAAATTAAATATTTTAGGTCCGTTCTCTAAGCTTGGACCTGACTCGGCTCAAAAAATGGGCATAAAATTTTATCCATGCTTAACTCAAATTATAGAAACAAAAATTGAGCCCAGTCCGCATTAATTTTTTAGATTATTTTATTATATATAAAAAAAATTAAAACTATAATATATCAAGTACACTTAAAAATATTAAAACAAAAAAAAACAGATTAAAAATACATTAAAAATTTTAATACTAAGATAGTTGCAACTAAAATAATAGCAAAATTAACCATAAAACATAAGTTCTACAATATCCAACTAATATTAAAAACGACAACGAAATAACATACAAAACAATAGCAAAAAATGCACAAAAAAACAACACCCAAACAACAAAAATAGCAACAACAACACCAAAAAAAAAAACAGCAATATAATTTTTTATTAAAAATAGTTAATTTATTTGGGTTGGGCTGGGCTAAAAACTCTTACACGAGGCCTGAGCTATTTAGAAAATAGGCCTCATTTTTTTGTCTAAGCCCATTTTTCAAGCTTATATTGTTGTCCAAACCCTCCCATTTTCGGGCGAGCTTTCGAGTCAGGTTGGACGGCCCAACCCATGATCAGATCTACATAAAACTAAGAATAACACTTAATTAAAAGGCATCGTTTTTTAAACAGGCGTGTGAGGGTGCTAATACTTTCCTTATGCGTAACTGTACTCAATTTCTATTTTATAGGCAAAAAATTATCTTCTCAATAAATTTTAATTTAATTTTAAAATTTTATTAAAAATATACTTAAGTGATCGATCACACCTAATTAAAAAAATTGGTGGGGAGTCCATATTTTCAAAATATCGTCTAGAGGACCTATAAACCGTTATGACGTATATAAAAATAATATATGATTAATAAAATAATAAAATAAATTATTGATAAAACATTAGTAAATGATTAATAGCAACTAGCAAAATTGTAGTAAAATGCTATTATAATACATAATTGATAACATAATAAAACATTAGTTAAATAACATAACTTTTATAATATCAAAATATAATTATTTTTAAGCTTTGTAATATAATATTTAATAGGTTAATTTGTTAAAAAATTTAGATTGAAATTTTATTAATATATTAATTAATATTTGAATTTCAATTTATGGGCTTGTTAAAATTTTATTAAAAAATATTTAATAGCTATAAAAGTTTTATATTAAATATAACTTAAAATAATTAACTTATTAACTATACGTTTTAAAAATTATTATAATATAATTTGAATATAACCTAAATCCTATATATTTATTTTTAAATAATTCATGTGTAGCTAATCTGGCCTATGTTGGTTTAGTTGGTAAAGGCGAAAGTTTTATGTCTAGAGTACTCAAATTCGAGACTTAATGAGTTTATGGGAGTTTTAGTTCAATTAATCTATACTCAATTTATTACACTTCAAAATTAATAATAATTTTATGTAATACAAATAAAAATATTATTAAAACCTGTAACATTTATATTTTAAATAATTGAAATAAAAATTAAAATATAAAATATTATATTTCTTATTAATATTAAAATTTAAATTTTACATATTTATTTCTATTTAACATTTTATAATAACCTTATATGTATCTATAAATATACCATTTCCTAGTCCGTTTGTGTTGTATTGGTCAAACTTATACGGTACTTGTTACATTTCAAAAATTAATAATTATCATGCAATACAAACAAAAATATTATTAAATTTTATAACATTTATATTTTAAATAATTGAGATAAAAAATTAAAATAGAGAAATAATATATATCCTATTAATATTAAGTTTTAACTTCTATATATTTATTGTTATTTAAAATTTTATAGTAACAATATATGTATCTATACTATTATTTAAATTATTGACTGAGTTGGTGTCATGAGACAATCGAGTATCAATACGGTTAGAGAAATTATAAAATTTTCTTTTCAGTATTTAAAATATTCAATGGTACTTTAATCTCTTTATTTAGAAAAAAAAGTATACATATAGAGCGATTTGGACCTAGGCTAATAATGATAAAACTTTAAATTTACCACTAAACTAAAACTTTATTTTATTTATTTTATACATTTTAATTTGATTATACATACTTTATTACCTCCATTAATTATATATATCAATAATGTTATCGATTGAAACGGTGTCATAAACTAACTCGGCAACTACTTAAGATTAATAACAACCATGATAAATAATTGTATTCATTTAATATTCTTAATTTAATGTATTCATGTGTTTAAACTTCACTAATTTAATTTTTTATTTTAATATTATATATATTTAATGTGTTATTATTAATAATTAATTTTAAATTATATATTTCATTTTTATTGTATGTAATTTTAAACACAAATTTATTTTCTAAATACATCATTTTCATACATATACACTTGATAAAATTTCTAATATTGATAAAAACCTTAGTTTTATATTTTAATTAATTTATCCTGAATAATTTCTTTTAGGAAATATTTTCAATCATACATCAATTTTATTTTTCAGAATTAGCATCACTTGATGACACCAACTAAATTAAATTAAACATGTTGCATTTACAAACGTTTGCCATAAAGTTTAAATTGCTTTTATATGGCTCAATTCACCCAGCATACATCATAGAATTTGATGGTAAAATCCCAGGAAAAAAAAGGGGGAAGAGGGTTGGAGGGGGGGGGGGGGGGAAGGATCATAGACATAGCATTTAAGACATCCTAGGTTATTTATTTGTCTACAAAGCATGTGCTTGTGCATGTTCAGGTTTGTGACTGAATTCATAATCCAGATGAACAAAGGCACGCTCAATCTCAGGCAGCAACTCCAGCTTTTCTTGCAATGATTCCCCAATGTCATGAGCTTCTTGCAATGCCATGTTTGCTGGGAGTACAATGTCGACTTCCACAAAGTAGTGAGACCCGAAGGTGTAGGCTCGGACGGTATCGATATGTCTTATGGCCTTGTGGTGGTTCCAACACAGGTATGTTAGTTTCTGAAGGTATTCCGGAGCTGCTGATTTTCCGACTAATGAATTCACGTTCTCTAGTACTGTCATCGACCATGTCCGGATAGTGTATAGAGCCAGCTGCATTGATCAAGTTCCATCTCGATGAGCCATACATGCTAAATGTTAGCAAATTCCGGAGAAAATATTTTACTTACAATGATAGCTCCAACTGGGTCCATCCAATCATCGATGTAATTTGCGAGCAGCACAGCAATGAGGCCGATGATGTTTGTGATAACGTCGAAGAAATGATCTTGGGCATACGCTTTGACAATTTCGTTTGTAAATGTGCGGCAATAAAACACGAGGAAAAGCTTTACCAGGGTCACTCCGAGCATAATGCCAACAACCCACCGTTCTTGTTCGTTCGTCAGGTTGAATTCATCATCCTGAGCAAAATGAAGAGAGATGCTATTATCATTCGAACCGAACAAGCAGTCATCCAAAAATATAGTAAAGATTTATGGAACAGAGATGAGAACTTTAATGCGTAATCAAAGTGGACTTACATCTGATACCATGGTTCGTACAGACTCCAAGATTATCTGCAGGCCAAGGGTTGCCATGACAGAGGCAAAAACAAGGATACCCTGCACAAAATTTACCAGTTTTACTTATCTTTATAGCGCTTCAAAACTTTATTTCGTGAAAACAGAAACAACCAATACTCATATTTCAATGGCTATGCACCTGCAGAAGATGCAGATTGAGATGCACAAATACAAACCCGAACACAACCATGCGTATACCTAAGGTTAACATGCGTACATATATTCCAGCTTCCTATCTAATCACTAGCCTTGTCCACGCTATATTAGAACATCCTCCCGAGGCAAGGTTTCATGTCTCCAAACAGTGTTAAGTAACATGAACAACTACGATTGAGAAATGATTATAAGTGAGATCCTTGCATGCCTTCAGAAATAAACTGCATCCCATGTTAAGGTACAAAACCGGCTTAAATATGTTACAAGGCAGTCAATGCAGTCACACTCAGATCAAATGTTGCTTCAGAACAAGCACATGTGGTATTAAACTCCTCTTGTAAGAGTAGTCTATGTTTCTAAACATATGTTTGTAGACAACCGATATACATGGTGACTCAGAGATAGGCAACCAAATTGATAAATGAGGCTGTTATTAATAGAAAAAAGAACTCCAAGCTATAGAACTAACCTTACTCCTTAGAACACACAGTTTGCTAATTTATCTTACAGTGTTTTCCAATATTGCAGCCATCCCTTGCCAAACACTAAAGCTTAGTTTGTGAGTGTCGTGCATGGGGTCTGGTATATGTTCATCACAGGTATGTTCAATTGTTTTTAAGATTTCAATGTATTTAAAGGATCCTCGGAGGATCACATCCTGAAACCAATGTCCGGATATGCATCGGATAAAGGTTGTTCAAAGAAACATTTACAACAAGGTGCAGTAAGCATACTGACCAATGGCTGCATTCTTTTCTTTCCAATAGGATACTGATATGGATTTGGTGTTGACATAGAGAACGCAGTAAACCAGAGGATAAAGCCAGACAGAAGATCGAGAAGCGAGTCCAACGTGGATGCAATTATAGCTAACGAACCACTCCAGACAGAAGCATAAACTTTAGCAGCAAAAAGAACCATGTTTGCAACATTGGAAATTCTAATGGCTAACGTCTCACTTCTAGCCAACTTTTCCCTTTCTTCCTGCCAATCACAGCAACAAAGTTCAGCCTAATACTTCTTCAAACAAGGTAATCTCGTTATCTAGAGAGAATGATTCGAACCTTCGACATTCCAGGAATAAAACCACGTTCAGCTAAGGCATCCATTTCATTAAAACCCTCGAGCATTTCCACCTGCTGCTGATAGTATTCAGCCACATTGTCTTCTGGACCTGAAACCATCAAAGGGAACAATTTAGATGCATTATTATAACTCATTTCGTTCATCTGCAAGTGGTGTGTTGCACATTCACCAAAGAACATTGTTTAAAGACGCTGAGACTACAAACTAAGATGCATAAAATCTTCGATTCCAACTACAGGATTCCAACTAAAGGATTTCTCCACTCGCTCGGTTTTCCACTTACAGCAAAACTATCAATATACAAAAAGGTAAAGTATAAGTTAGTTTACCGGAACATATGTATAGCATAAGAAGACGCAAAATGACCAAAGAACACAAAAAGAAACATGAAATGGACCCCATATACATGCTTAATTCGAAAGAGCTCAAATCTTTTAATTCTTTCCAAAGTAGAGCTAAAACAGAAAAGGTCCTCAAGTTCAACAAATACACTTTAAACTAACTGAACACGCATGCACGCACATGCACACATGTGGTTCTTTTAAATAACTCAACCAACAAACTTCATTTTCACTTAAATTCAAGAAAGCTAGCTATCTTTTACCCTTGGAAAACTTCAAACTCAAAATTCTGAGCAAGAGAAAATAACATAAAGAAGACAAATTACCATAACATCAACCTCAAAAAAGTGCAAATCCAATGTCAAGTTTCGTTTGATCAAGAAAATAAGAAAGCATTTCATCATAATTTCCTTATGAAACATCAAACTCTAAAGCACACACCCTATGAAAACAGCCTTAAAAAGAAAGGAGAAAAAACCCCAACATTTCACATACCTCCTTGAACCAAGAAAAACACCCTGCAAGGCTTAATAACTCTTTGCATTCATATAAAACCATGTTAGAGCTCACATTTAAAGACCAAAAAGCAACAATCTATTTCACTTATAAAAAAAACACCATTCCCTTGTTAAATTTATTAAAGTTTTGATGCTCAAACACATTGAAAATTAGCTCAAAACTCATATTAGCCATTAACAGGGAATAAACGGAAAGGTAAATCCATAACAAAGTCCGACAAAGAATCGAATGTTGCTAATTTAAAACTAAACAAATACCAAAAAGAAAAGTTTTGAACTTTAATATACTCATTTGAGTAAATTGATAACCAGCTTGCTAATTAAACTAAATACAGAAAATCCAAGATACCCAACAAAAACTAAGAACATTACTATATTGATAATAAATTAAAAATATATTGTTAGAAACTTTAATAAGAAAAAAAAAAGTTGAAATTACCTAAAACCCCGAGGCAATCATGGAGGCTTCGAGGAGGCTTTTTAACATCTTTGTGTTCAGGCGATAACTGTAAACCATCGAAGTTCAACCGCCAAGACCGGTCACCATTATTCTGATGTGGCAACAGCGCTAGCTCTTCGTCGCTTTCACGCGCCACCGTCTCTACCATTGTCCCGTTTCACTCCCTTCCAAAATGAGAAAAAAAAAAAAAGAGCTTGTGATTTTGCCTTTCCGTTTTTATTCTATTTTAGCAAAGAAGGGTGTAGATTGGAAATTAGATGAAAAGAGGAGGGTATTTTGGGGATATGAAAAAAAAAAACTCCGACGGCTAAGTTAGCGCTAACTCAGTGCCGGGAAAGTTGGGTGAGTGAGTAAAGGAGACGGTTTTATAAAGAAGTTGGGTTTACGTGTGGGGATACGAATGACACGTGGGCGGTCAAGATGGGATCAGCGAACGCGAATCATTTGATATTTGTTAGGAAAGTGAATATTAGGGGAAGAACGATCTGAGCCACTTGATTCCTTGGCATCTTGTGATGAAGGCTCATCTGTGGACCCAAGGGATTTTATCCACTGAAATGATACTATACGGTCAGGTACACTAAATATTCGTGATATCACGGGGTTTTAAATTTTTGACCCATAAGAAAGTGACACGTTGATGAAAGAAACATTAGGGACACGTTGATGAAAGAAACATTAGGAGGTGCCACACACCATAAACTAATCTATCAAAAGATATATTAATTTACATTTTTGTTGAGTGGGATTCTTGGTGGGCCTCAATTAAATGAATAGTTGTAAAAACAATTAAATAAATTGGGACCAAAGGAGTTTTTTATTTTTATTTTTTTAAATTTGGTTTAAATGTACTATGATTTAATTTTTATATTTTTGTTAGGACGTGGGTTCGAGTGAGTTGAAACGCATTATTCTCCTATTTATGGGTTTGGGAGAGACTATGTGTAATTTTAGGCATTGTGTCAAAAAGAGCAAATATGATCAGAATCTATAATAAGATTGTTTAAAAAAACTATTTTCATCTTTTTAATATGGTTTCTAGAATCGAATCAATCACTAGCTCAACCAATTTTATTTTAATTCAACTACTTTTGCTAATCCGATACTAATAACTTATCAAAATATCTACGGGAGCGAGCCTAATGACTAACCCTTCGCATTCAGTAGACCCATTAAAGAGGTAGATGCTAGTCACGAGTTTTAAAACCAATGTGAGAATTGAACCCTCAACCACAAGTTAAAGTAAAAGAGACATTTACTATCTCACCTAACTCTCGTAAGTAATTTAACTCATACAATATTAAAATTTTTAAATAACTTATGGAGATGGGAAAAAAGCAAAAATAAATTAACCCTTCAATGGGTAGTCCAACTAGACAAAGCAACAAGATAACAAAACTTATCATTTTAGCTTTAATGAAAAGTCTAAAAATAAAAGGTTTGATCATTTGCACACCTATTTTGACTAGTGCAGATTTGATTATCATAATATTATTTAATTCATGAATGAATGTTTTGTTGTAATTAATATCAAGTTGGCATTTTCTAAAAATTATCTAACCATTAATAGTGAGTGTTTAGCATATTGGTTAAAGCAAAATACTTCTCAACACCATGCTTTGATTCTCTCATATCACTCTCAAATGACATCATCATGACATGCCATTTATGAATATTTTGAAAAATAAAAATCGTAATAACTCCAATAAATAAATTTTATATATTAATCCGCAATCAAAATTTTTACATGATAAATTACGAAATATCTATTTTTTATGTAAAAATATATTTTAAAAGAATCATGTAAGATATAAATAAGATTTTAGTTAAATGGTAATAATTTTAGAAACTATAAAATTTTTTAAAAAGTTTAAATTAATTTTATAATTTTTATAAATAAAATAGAATATTTTAGTAACAATATTTATTATTTTATAAAATAAATTAATTTTGGTTGATGTCACTTTCAAAGAATTTGGAACATGACATTTATGAAACCTTTGTATCATAAACTTGACTCGTCATGCTCAAACTTGCAAGGCAGTTAGTAATAAATTTTAGATTTTATAACCACTTTTGAAGAAGTAGTATATGATAGATTTAAGTTTTGAACAAACAATTATAGGTAATACAATGATAATATAATATATTGAGTAAGCTAATATCGTTGTTGTTGTAATAATTTAGAGGATGTGAATTTGAACGAGTTTATGCACGTAATATCGCCCATTTTAAAGATTAGGAGTTACGGATGATTTAGAATTTGTATAAAAAATATAGGCATGATGATAAATTTAACTCTTAATGTTTATATTTGTTTTGTTATTTTGGCTCTTATTCTTTTAGAGCTAAATTTGACTATTAATCTTTAAAAAAATCAAATTGCTTTTCTTTAATAAAATGTTGACTAAAACGCTAACATTTTAACAATGTTGGCATGACAACTTGCGTGTCAATCCATGTGCATTTATTTTACCTCAAAAAAGAATAAGAGTTAAATATACCAATTGGAAGCATTGATTTTTATTTTCTTTAAATATTATTAGTATGGTTTATTTATGCTTCACGTTGGGTTTGATTATTTATTTATATCAAATTATAGAGTAAAACTTTGAAAATTATAATATACTTTAAGCAAGATTTTTAGAACTAGACAAGTGGCCGAACTGGTTAGGCCACTGGTTTGCATGGTTCAAAATAAATCATTAAATAATAAAAAAATATTTAAAAAAACCAGTCCAATCGATTTTTAAACTTGGTTCAACCGGTTCATACTAGTTTGTGGGTCAACTAGTCTAATGCATCTCTTCAAACCGATATCCCGTCCGGTTTAAACAACAATTACTCTAAGTATCTACACCTTGTATATTTGGAATTTAGTCCTACTTTTATTTTCAAGAATTTAATCCATCTACTTTTTAGATTTATAAATCTACTTTCAAATTATATATAACCACGTAATAATTTAATTGAAAAGTTAACGAAATTAACTATTTAAACTAAGTAATTACATTATAAGATTATTAAACTAAGTAATAACATTATAAACATATAGAGACCAAATTGTAATTATTAAATCTCAAATTTAAACATATTAAGAGGACTAAAATGAAAATTAATCACTTTTATAAAATATAAAAAATATGATAGGTGTGAGCTATGTGTCAAGGAAAATCTTACTTTAATATATAAGTCTAACACACATATATATATATATATATATATATATCAATAAGTATAGTTCAAAAAATTATAGTTGGTATCGTTATTATTGTAATCATTTGAATAATATAAATTAAAATTAAGTATTAAATTTTTATTTAAAGAATTAAGAATAATGCGTAATTTAAGAATTTATATAAAATTTGGAATATTATGATAAAAAGATAATTTGACACAAAATTATAGAGATTTGGGAGGGTTTTTAAAACAAAATGGGTGAATATGGGTAGCATCAAATTCTTTGGTTTTGTTGAGTCCATCATTTGACAAGATTCAACAATGTTTTTAATTTTAGTGAAAGTTGATAAGTGGTGGAGTACATTACCCATCATAATTGTGAGGCAAATATTCCATTACTTGTTCACCAATAATTTCAAAAGAAGATTATTTAATAAAAGTTATGATAATAGCTCAATCAAACGTAACACTCACAAATTATTTGACAAAAATAAAAAGAAAACAAAACTATTTGATAAATTTATTATGTAAAAAATCAAGGAAAAGGGGATTAAATAGCTCTCCAAGTATTTCAGAAAATTAATTAAATTCCTCGTAATTTTTAGCATTCAATTGAGTCTTTGGATTCGTGAATTTCATCAAAAAGACTCTTTGACCGTCATTGATCGTTAACTCGTTAACATGGCAATGCCAACAACCGTCCGAGCAACTAAAGCAGTACCTTAGTACATCGTCTTTGTTGGCAACACCCTATATGTCTACTTAGCAGCCTTAGATGAGACAATAATTGCAGTTTTAATAAAAGAGATGGAAAGAAGACAACATCTGGTATACTATGTAAGCAGGGTCCTCTAAAAGGTCGAACTACGATACCTGATGTGAGTATGGGTACGACTTTAGGACCAAATGTGAAAGTTCCATTTCTTGCATCACAATGTACTAACTATGAGTTCGAAGATGCATTGCAAGTACCTATAGGGCCAACCACGAGGGCAAGGGCTATAAAAGTAAAGGAGGTGCTCAATGTTCTCATACAAGCCATTCGGGCTGAGTTGGAATGCATTTTGGACTAAACATGGAACATCAGCCTTGCAATGTTTTATTCATTGCTCAATAAGTCTTTATTTCAATTTTGCATTTTTAAATAAAGAAGTTGCTGTTTTTCTAGTTTGTTTTGTTCTAATATTTTTGTTGTAATATTTTAGTTTATGCGTTTGATGAACTAAAATGGGGTACTATTTATAGTGTTTTGAAGGTACCTTGTTGACCATACATTTGCCATGAAGTTCTTTCGTCTTCCAACCATAATTCAAGGATTAAGCAACTTAAGACTTAAGGATTCAAGCATACAATGGATGGATTAAATGAAGGGATTTTAGAATATTCACATCCATGCATGTAAAAGTGACCATTCGGTCAACCAAGGCCATTCAATTGCCATCGTCCAAGAAGGGAGCTGAACATGACTTTTGGAGGGATTTTAGAAACATCATATTTATGTGCATAAGTGACCATTTTGCTAACCCCATGTACATTCATTTCCACTATCCAAAAAGGGGGCTGAAAATGACCTTTGAAGTATTCCTTACACATCAAAGCATACATGAATGATGGGGGGGGGGGGGTTATGTGACTATTTGCAAGTTCAGTGTACTTGTAAAATACATGCACGAATAACACATTCTAGCATCTTTTTTTAATGTCGGTTTGGCCATTCATATACCTAGAATAGTCTATAAATAGTTGTTTATTTTGTAATTTGAAGGTTGTTGAATCTATATACATTTTGAGATATTTCTCTTGAGTTCTTAAAATCACTCATATCGAACATGTTGTGACATTCAACCTTACTTCTTATACCTGCAGTTCTTATTTCTTCCATAAACAATGGGTAGGGGTCTTGCAAAGTCTATCTTTTATTTTAATTGCTTTTCATGTAGAAAACGGGTCACGTTCTAATAACGTTAGTTTTTTTCTTGTACAAATCATTGATTCTGAGGTTCCTATCATTTTTCTTTTATTATCAAGTGCTTGTTTAGAAACGACTGGGCATCCATGTGACTTGTAATTTTAATTGATTACGAGCTCACATCAATACCCTAAGGTGGGAAATTATATTTACTTTGGTGATAGCAACACGAAAGCTTTGCTTATATTTCCAGGCCCATCCGACAATTGTCCTACCATGCTAAAAGACACAGCAACATTCGTCAGAAAATGTAAACCCTGTAAATAATTCTCACCCATACGCCGCACACCTGCTGAGCTCTTATACACCATTTCGAGTCCTTAACCGTTTACAACATGGGTAATTGACATTATAAATATTTCCATAAGCCACAGTGCAGAAGAAGTATATTGTAGTAACCATTGAGTACTTTACAAAATGGATAGAAGTAGAAGCATTGGTTACCATTACGAAAAAAACAAGTAGAAAACTTCTTTTAAAAGACTATAATATATAGATACAGAATCTTGCGCTGCCCATATTTGATCATGAATCCAATTATTAACCACTAGAAACTTCCAACTAATTGCTGGGTGCTAAACAATAAGAATTCAACCAGTCCATGACAAACTGGTGATGTGACCAGTGAAACCCTGCCTCCATTAGGAACAACACAGGTAAAATCTCAGCCTCCCCCCACCAAAACATGGCCCAAACACATAACTCAAGTTATGTTTCCCCTTGGGAACACTGATATCGCACTTGAGATGCACCGTAGGAAGACCCCTACATCTTAGCACCCTTTACAACTATCGCCAGTTCATCATAATCCCTCATATGTTTTAGGATTTGCCCTTTTTGGTTCTTGACCAACGGGGGTCTCCTAGAATTGATTGTGATTGACCTATTACTCATTGTCACCACACTATTATTGACGACAAAAGACCTACCTCTGTCTCTCTACGCCGAAGATCTATTAGTCCTCCCTCCTCTTCTTACAAGTTTAACCATTTTTTTTTTGACTAAGATTACGAAGGCAACGAAGTAAAGGGAAATTTCGACAAAAAATTGAACAAAATCTCATGCAAGAATTTTGAAACGACAAAGTACTCTAACGCAAAGTAGAAGAGCAATTTATAAACTTCTCAAATCTTCTTTATAAATACGTCATTTTGAGGACTTAAGGTCATGACCAATAGCAACTGGCCGCCCAAACAATGTAAGATGCTCCTCATCATGACCATTACTCCCCAAAAGAATGTCACATCTGTGACAACTGTTTGATGATGCTTCATCTTCTTCGATTAGATAAGCCTTTAAAGAACCCTCAGAGCATGTTTCATGAAATACCACTTTATGACCTCTAGCTCAACTAGGGGGCTATTGTTATATCCCTCCTTCAAAAAGACACATGTTAAGCCCAAGAGGCATTGTTGACTCCCCATTCACTTCCTGAGCATGACCACTTGTCCAATCTCAAATGAGACCCAACCATCTGGGCTTAAGGGTAAATGCTATCCTAATGTGGACAAAGAGATCTTTCCTATAAATACCCTAGTAAGCCATATATAGGGGATCAACCTTTTAACATCCTAAAGTTACTCTGAGCACTTGTCTTCTCAATCAATATGTCCTCTTGTCCTTGTTCCAGCTCTCGACCTCTATAGATGAACCGACCTTCATTACCCATCCTGATCCCCTCCTTATCCTCCTCCCTTATTATGCTCTGTGTCAACATAATTTATGGTATAAAAGTTACTTTATATATACAACTAAAATTACATGTTTAGTTGTTGTTTTTATTAACTTCGTATAAAAGAGGGTTTTTCTTTTTCATATATATGAGAGAGATTCTTTTATACGAAATAGATGAAATCGTAAATTATTTATCAAAATAGAAGTGCCTCAATAATAGAAGCTTGAAGTCGGCACGTGGAAGAGCGGACTATGATTATATTATGCCTGACTTTGGTTCCCAGTCTCCCTCATTTTGAATCTGAGATGAGCTAATTTCCTCACCCCTTTTTTTAGCTTTGATTTTTTTGAGTTTTCAAATTTTTTAGGGTAATTTAAATTATTAATCTATGTATAATACATAAGTGGCAAATTTAATATTTGTATCATAATTTCATTAATTTTAGCTTTTTTTTTTTGAATTTAGAAACTTTTATTATGTTTACTAGTTTTATATTATTTTTAAGTTGTGGATTTAATCTATATTTTTAATTTGATTATTTTAATCTTATATTTTCAAAATTTGAATCTTTACTCAAACGATAGTCGTTAAATTCATTATAAATAGTGTGGCTTTTTGTGCGTGATAATGTATTTCTTGCATAAGATTTTGAAAAAACAACATTTAACTTAACAAATTTAACGATTATTGTTTAGATCAATATTAAAATTTAAAAATTTAAAGGACAAATATTAAAAATAACTAAATTAAAGTAGAAAGACTAAATCGGTAACTTAAACATAATAAATGAATTAATAAAAGTATTTGACCAAATTTAAAAAATAAAAGGGTTATAATTGAATTAAATGACATAATAAAATCCTCTTGCTAAAACATATTAATACTTTTCAATGATATTATTCTTCCGTTCACAAGGTTAAGATTATGAAAATTTTTATAATTTTGAAGTTCGAGTCTTATCATATACAAATGATAAGATAAAATTTTTTGAATTATTTTGAATTTAAATATCTGATTTTAAATCTATTGTATTTTATATTAATTTAATTGAATTTTAATTGGTCGAATATATATTATTTATTATATTTATTATAAATTCCTTAAAAAGAGTATCCTAATGTTTTATTCTTTTAAAGACATGTATTTAGATTCCAGAAAAGGATTCTTATAACTTTAGTATTTTCATGTTGCTTTAATATTTCTTTTTATTATGCGGATTGAATCTTAGCTTGATTGGTATGAGTATTGTTGTTAATGTAGAATGACGTGCGTTTGAGTGTGCTGAAGTGCATTATCCTCCTATTTATAGATTGGGGAGAGGCTATAAATAATTCTAAGTATTATGTAAAAAAAATAGATATTATCAAAACCTATAATGAAATTATACTAAAAAATATTTCCTTCAATTATTTCATGTCATTCTCAAAACATTATGTTATCATGTCATGTCATTTATGAATCATTTTTAAAAAGCTTCGTACAAACTCAACAAATTATTATTTAATGCATTGTAGTGAAATAATTTTTTTAACAACGTTGTCACGCACCTTTGTGTTATATTAGAAAGGAAAAAAAACACATGAGAGGGTTAAAATTCCACCTAAGGGTGAAGTCAAATTTTTTTTGATAAGATCAAAATTAAATTGTATATTTTTACGATAGTAAAATATAATTTTACTATCTTTATAGTTTTTAAATGATAAATTAATTTTTTATTATTTTTGAGAGGTCAAAGTACAAATTTAAAATTTTATAAATTATAAAGAAGCCTAAATGAAAAGTTTTTCATTTTAGGAGGTGCCGAGTCATTGTCAGCCCTTTGCTTCGCCACTTATTCCATTATATAATAGTTATTATTATTATTATTACAAATGTTCCAAGCTTGGGTTGAGGTTGAATTAAAAAGATCAAACCTAAACTCAAATAGTTCATAAGTAACCTATGTAGTGATCTATTTAGTAGCTAAACTTAATATATTTATCACTTTCAAAACCCTTTCATAATCATGGGATATTGGCATTTATGAAACCTTAATTTGTCATTAAAGGATTAATGACATTAATTAAAGATTTTGCCAAAACTTGCAATAAAGGTTGTAATAAAATTCAGGTTTAGTTCATTAAATTCTTACAATCACAGTCACATCCTTAAAGTATTTATATTAGCAAAATCTTTTTTTTTTAACTTTCTTATTCTTTCCAACATATTGTGAGCCTATGTACCTTAATAAAATTCAGGATTTAGTCTATGTACTTAAAAAATTAAAAATATATTTTTTATTTTTATTTAAAATCTTAGTCTAATCATTAAGATAGTAAGTATTTTCTAATAAATTTTATCAACTTAAAATTTCGATTGCCTGTCCTCATATAACGTGAGATATGATTGACAAAAAATAAATATGTTAAGTTGACAAATTTGACAAAAATTACGAAAGAAAAAAATGATTGGAATAAGATTTTTAAATTGAAAATTTAAAAACAGAGGTGGATTTAAGAGGGCTGGCTGGGCCCCCTAAAATGAAAATTTTGCCATTTTGACCATTTAAATTTTTAAAAATTTTAAATTAATAAAGGTAAAATTGTATTTTGGCCCCCCTAAAAATGATAAAAATTTGATTTAATCCTTTAAAAACTATAAATATATAAACAATTTAATTTCGGCCCTCTAAAACTTTTTCCAGACTTCGTCCCAGATTAAAAATATTGAATTTTAATTTTTAAATTACAGGATTAAAACTCAATTTCTATATAATTAGAAAGTAAATATACTAAAAAGTGAAATGGACATGAAATATTAGGCTGAAATGATAATTGAACATAAAAGATATAGTTATTTGGTGACTTATTAAGATGAATTTTGGCATCAAATTATTTTGTTTGGTTGCTTTAATTTGAGTGAACATTGGTTGGTGGCCTATACCACCCTTTATTTTTTGTTAGGCAAATATTCCATTACTTGTTCCCCAATATAATTACAAAAGGATCATTTAATAAAAGTTTGATATTCATGACAATCATGACTGTATTTATCATTTAATCCTTAATTCAAATGGTATTGTAATATTGTTATTGTAATAATTAAAAATAATCAGTACCGCATTGATGAAATATCGTTTTTGTTTTGATGGTAATGCCTGTTGTTAGATGAAACTAGTTTGAAAGTATGTGAAAATTTCATGCAATAATTGTTAAAATGTACTCAACACATAGCTTGAGTTTCATATGAAAATGTGCTTTTGGATGGCCCTCATTTTTTTATAGGAGCTAAAAGTACAGTTGAGTAGAAACAAGGGGAGATTAAAATTGTTTTCGAAAAGATTAGAAAGCAATTTTTATAAGAATTAGAAAAAAAAAGTGTATAATTTCACCGTTATATTAATTTTTTAGGGTTTCATTTTTTTGGGAATCAAGGTTATTGTCTCCCTCCTCCGGGCTGCCCCTAATTGAAGAGGATTTTTTCAATTATAACAATTCTCCCTTTTAGGAAGGGGTTTTTGCAGTGTAGTGCGTATCGTTCCAATAATAAATTGGTGCAACCAACCCCTTTTTTGCAAGTTGGAATTTTGGCTCATACCGGCCCATTTCATCTAATTTCAATTGAACTAGTCGAGACATTGTGCACCAACTAGTGCATGAACAATATAAAAAAATTCAAATTTTCTAATTTTGTACTATTATAATTGTTAGAATTAAGTGACCCGAATCCTTATTTAAATAAAATACAGTGGTAAAATAAAATAAAAGTAAAATTCATATAGAACTACACTTCTTTTATTTTATTTTAGAATAATGTTTTTTAAACCTTATTAAACTCCATCTATTTGATATTAATTGGAATAAGGTGTTTCAATCTTACTACACTCCTATTAGAATATGGTTTTACAAGCCTATAAATAGACACAATCTACTCCTCTTGTAATCATTCGAATTCGACATAATGAATTTTCTTTTTTTCTGCCTGTGGTTTTTCCTAAAAGGGTTTCCACGTAAAAATCTGTGTGCTTTTTATTTTTTATTTCTATTTTCTTTGCGATATATTGTCATTATCGACATTCTATTTTTACAAATTGGTATCAGAGCTTCCGAGTTGTTCATCTTAATCACAGTAATGTCGTCTTTGAAGTATGAAATTCTGCTGTTGGATCGCAACACCAAATTCGCGTTGTGGCAGATAAAGATGAAGACAATTATTACACAGATGGACTTCGAGGAAGCCCTGCTAGGGGTAGATAAGATGCCTTCAACATTGACGAAGGAAGAGAAGAAACTCAAGGTTTGAAAGGCGTTAACATAGTCACATTTGTATTTGTCTAACAAAATTTTGCAGGATGTGATGAAGGAGAAGACCACCACTGGATTATGGAAGAGGCTGGAACAAATATGTATGTTGAAAACTCTAACTGGAAAGCTGCATATGAAGCAACATTTTTATGCTCATCGTTTAGAGGAAGGTGCGTTTGTGCACGAACACTTAACAGTGTTTAAAGAAATTCTCTCAAACTTGGAGGCCATGGAGGTTCAATATGATGAGGAAGACCTAGGGTTGATTCTACTTTGTTCGTTGCCCTATCTTATTTAACATTTAGAGACACGATTTTATATAGCTGCGAGTCTCTTACAGTTGATGAGGTTTATGATTCATTGACCTCGTATGATAAGATGAAACATCTTGTGGTTAAAACTGACTCTCAAAGAGAGGGTCTCATTGTTCGTAGGAGACAAGATCAGAATGCTGATGATAATCGTGGAAGGACACAGGAACAAAATCCTCGCAGTAAATCTAAGGGTAGATCGGAGTCTTCAACAGAGGTAAAACTTGTAACTTCTGCAAAAAGAAAGGGCACATTAAATCTGAGTGCTATAAGCTACAGAATAAGATCAAAAGGGAGGCTGCAAATCAAAATGGAAAACAACTAAAAAATTCTAGTAAAGCTGATATTGTAGAAGACTACATTGATGGTTAACTTCTAGTCACTTCTGTCAACAATTCTAAATTGGGCGAGGAGTAGATCATTGATTCGAGTTGCACCTTCCACATGAGTCCCAATCGGGATTGGTTTATAACTTATGAAACAGTGTCTGAATGTGTTGTTTTTATGAGAAATAATGCTTCAAGTAGAATTGTAGGTGTTGGAACAATTAAAGTTAAGATGTTTGATGGAGTTGTCAGAACACTTAGTGACATACGACATGTTCCATAATTGAAGAGAAATTTAATTTCGTTGAGTACTCTTGATTCAAAAGGGTACAAATACATAATTGAAAGTGGGGTTTTGAAGATTTCCAAAGGTTCCCTCGTTGTGATGAAAAGGCAGAGAAATACTGCCAAGTTATATGTTTTGCAGGGTTCTACTGTTACTGGTGATGTAACTGTCTCATCCTCTTTCTTGTCAGATGATGATATTACTAAACTTTGGCATATGCGCCTAGGGCATATAAGTGAGAATGGCGTGGCAGAATTGAGCAAAAGAGAACTTCTTGAGGGGCAAGAAATTTGCAAACTGAAGTTCTGTGAGCACTGCGTTTTTGGAAAGCCACTTTGCAAACTATAGTTGCTTTGTCTACCATTGAAGCTGAGTACATGGCGATTACTGAGGCTTGTAAAGAAGCCATTTGGTTGAAGGGACTCTTTAGTGAACTCAATGAAGACCTTCAAATCAATACAATATTTTGTGAAAGTAAGAATGTCATCTTCCTTACAAAAGATCAAATGTTTCATGAGAGAATAAAACACATTGATGTTCGGTATCCTTTTGTTCGTGATATTATTGCTCGTGGTGATATTGTTGTGAGCAAAATTAGTACTCATGAAAATCTTACAGATATGATGACTAAGTCACTTCCTATAACCAAGTTTGAGCATTGCTTAGACTCGGTTGATGTTCATTGTTAAAGTTAAACCTTAAGTGGTTTTATGGAAGAGGTGGAGAACTTATTTATTGAGAGTTCGCGATGAAAAACTTGTTCATTGAGAATTCGTGTCAATGTAGAGATTGTTAGAATTAAGTGACCCGAATTCTTATTTAAATAAAATACAGTGGTAAATAAAATAAAAGTAAAATCAATATATAACTACACTTCTTTTATTTTATTTTAGAATAAGGTTTTTTAAACCTTATTAAACTTCATCTATTTGATGTTGATTAAAATAGGGTATTTCAATCTTGCTACACTCCTATTAGAATATGATTTTAGAAGCCTATAAATAGACACAGTCTACTCCTCTTTTAGTCATTCGAATTCAACATAATAAATTTTCTTCTCATCGGCCCGTGGTTTTTTTCCGAAAGGGTTTTCACGTAAAAATTCGTGTGTTTTTTTATTTTTTATTTTTTATTTCTCTTTTCTTTACAATATATTGTCATTATCGACATTTTATTTTTATAATAATAAATAATAAAAATTTTACCGAAACATTGTACATCTACTAGTGCTAAATATTTTATATTTAAAATTTCTTTAAAATTATTCAATTTGATATTTATAAAATTTATATATACATATATTAAATATTTTTTTAAATATGGATAAATTTAAAATAATACACTAGACTAATAGTATAAATAAATATCAGTTCCAATAAAAAAAGGACGCGTCCATCCAACACTCAATTAATTTACAATCTACAAATAAGATGGGGATAGGCTACACTCATCCACAGATAGGACTGCAAAAGTGGACGAGTCAAATCCAGTTAAAAGACTATTTTATGCAAAAGAAAATCATGGTGCAACCTACAAGCTACATGCTCCAAATCCTGCAAATGAAGGAATATACATGAAATAGGGAAGGGACCATAACAAGGTAAAAGTCTTGCAGGGCAGTGTAGCGGAGATTTGTCCATAGGGCTTTCGTCCGAAAAGGTAAAAAAAAGTTTGAGCACAAGTATAGGTTCAAAAAATAAATTTGAGTAAGAAAATAAGATTTGTTTAGTGAATAGACTGAGCTTCAGGTAAGATTTTTTATTTTGGCTCAGCTTAACTCGAATTTGTAAAAAAAGTTGTTGTTTTGCTATTGTTTTTTTATTGTTTTACTGCTAATTTTTACTATTTTATTGTTATTGTTTGGATGTTTTATAATTTTTGTTTTATTGTTAATTTTACTACTATTTTAGAGACATTTGCTTGTTAAGCTATACCTATCTTAGCGTTATTTAAATATAAAATCTTTTTTAATTTATTTTTAATTTTATTGGGAAACATTTAATTTAATTATTTAGTATTTTGATGTATTTTATTATTTATATAAAATAAAATAAAAAAATTAATATGGGCCGAACCCAGATTTAACATCTATAATCTAAGTCAAGCTTGAATAAAAATTTAAACTCATTTTTCAAATCGATCTCGTATCTATCAAATGAACTTAAAATTTTATTATAATCCAATCTAAACTTGATCTAACCTATCAACAGTTGTAGTGCAACTTTTATTTGATGATAGTGAATCCGGTAATAGCCCAGTATCTACTGTTCTTATTTCTTTTCGAAGAAATCCAGTTCATACCTGCAAAAGTTGAGTGAGGTTAAATGTTCTCAGCTACCTTCGGTTAAAGGTCATTCCTTTTTACCATTTTATCTATATCTTTCCACCTTCACTAAATATTTAGGACAAGAAGAGTTGCCCAAAATTATTTGATTGAAAGAACATTTTATTTGTCTCTAGATACAGCTAATTAAATTTGTCTTAGGTTTCGTGTTTACTTACAATGTAATGTGTTTAATTTTTTTATTGTTGTCACTATTTTTACAGTAACAATAGATAAACATACCGTGTATTTAAAGAGACCCTTAAATCGGTCATTATTGATTGGTAATAAATTTTTTGTCTGTTTTATAATTGAAGTGTAATTTTATTTTTGAAAATGATATTCAAGTAATTTTTTAATAATATCTAATTATTATTTTCTAAATATATACTTAATATATAAAAGAGCCTTCCTTCATGACGTGAGTCTAATTGCATTTCTTTTTGATATTATAAGATAAAAGGTGAAATTCAGTTTTGATCCTCAACTATACTAACTTTTGAGATTTAAGGCCTTCCTCTAATTTTTCTTTTACATTATAGTAAATGTTAAGTTTTAGTTTTAATCTTTCTATTATGTTTAAATGAAAAAAAACTAAATTGTAGAAGAGAAGGGAAAGAGTGCTTTTGATTGGTGCAAGTAGAGCGAACGAAAAAAGTAATATAACATCGATTTTAACAACTCTATTATTTAAATAAAAACTTTTGAATAGTTGAGTGACCAAATTATAACTTTTTAACTAAGTCACTAAAATAAATACTCATTCATAATTTAGTGACTAATGGTATAGTTTACCCAAAACTTTTATATTAATGAGATAATAATTCATATAACACATATAACCCATTTTTAATGGTATAAACTAAATATTTAATCCCTAAATTTAGTAATATTTCTCATGTTGGTCCCTAAACCTTTTTTATCTACATTAATCTCAAATTTGATAAATTTTCCCAATTTGATATCTAAATTTGGATTTTGTTAAAGTTTAATGATGTGACACTCATAGATTGTGACACATTAATAAAATTTAAGTTTAGGGATCAAATTGAAAATTTTGTTAAGTTTCATGACTAATATGGAGAAAAAGTTTCTAGGGTCAAATTAGAAAAGATTATCAAGTTGAGGGAGTAAGAAAAACAATATTTAAAAAACTTTTATATGAATATATTATAGGTGCATATAATTTTTTTTGCTAAATACGATGGTGACAGATGAATTCCACAGAAAGGTAGTATAGCGAGATCTACTCTGGACCATTAACTATAAAAACTGAAACATGAAAAGCAAAACACTGGAAAGTATTACAGCACTTGTCCCCCTTTATTTTTTGTCTTTCACACCTATCAATTTTCATTTCTTCCATTGCCATCCCTTTCCAAACCTTTCATCAACCCTGTAAGGAAAAAAAAAACCAAGAATGTTGCATTTGTCTGAAAAACCCCATTTCATCTACACTTGTTTGATGTTATTAGCTTGGGTTTCTCAGTATGTATCTTTAAGTACTGGGTTCGAGTTGAATCATTCATTGACTTACATTTGGCCGATGCCACATGAACTCACTTCCGGCAATGAGACACTAACTGTGAACCCAACACTGTCTTTGTATCTGATTGGGAAAGGGGGAAACTTTAAGATTTTGAGGGAAGGATTTAGGAGATATAAAAGGATTATATTTAAACAATCTTCTGGGGTTTCGATTTTTAAGAATTTGAGACGAATTAGATCTATTTATGATATTAGTCAAATGAGGATTATTGTGAATTCAGATAGTGATGAGGTAAAGTTGGGAACTTCTCTCTCTCTCTCTTTTTTTAATTTAATTCAATTAAATGTTTTTTTTATATGTATTTTGATGATTGTTTTGGTTTTGATAATGGCAGCTCAAATTGGGTGTGGATGAGAGTTATACTTTGTTTATAACAAAGACTGGAGGGAAGTCTATTGCTTGGGAGGCTATAATTGAGGTAAAGTTTGGAACTTTATGTTTTTTAGTTTTGGGGTTTGATTTTCATGGCTATTGCAAAACTTATTATGCTGCAAATCTGCAATTTTGGTTTCGATCTTCGATGTTTATTGTTTAATAGTGTCTTTCATGGTCATGTTTAGTGGAATTAGTTTATTGGAATTCCTAGGTGTTGAGTATGTTATGTGCATTGGCTTATTGATCTGCATCGTTGGGCGGCCGGAATAATGTTATATGTGTATGCTCAGTTTTTTATTTTTCCAATTTTCGGGTGTGAAATTCGTCTTTATTGAGTTTAATGTAGTATGCTTGCATCGAATAAACATGTGAAGACGGCTGATATTTGCTTCTCTATCGGTTTCTCTTCCTATTTTTTGGCAGGTGAATACCGTTTACGGTGCGTTAAGAGGGTTGGAGGTATGCCATCATTCGTTTTCTCGTATGATGAACTGGTTATTAGATGGAACATTGTATGTGTATTTAATGATTGAGGGTATCGTTTACAGTAAAAAGTTAAGTGGTCAAAAGTGTACATTCTTCTCTTTTACGACCATCTGTGTTTATTGTTGACGTGCATTACATTCATCTCTTTTACAATGCTCCAGACATTCAGTCAATTGTGTGCTTACGATTATACGACTAAATCAGTGCAATTATCCAAAGCACCATGGTACATTAAAGATAAGCCAAGGTTTGCATATCGTGGCCTTTTGCTCGGTAAGCAACACTCATGTTTGCAACTCAAAGAGTTACCCTATTTTCCTTCTTTCACTTAGTGACTTATATCGTATATGCAATCTGTTACAGATACATCAAGGCACTATTTTCCAGTCGATGTCATTAAGTCGATAATTGATTCAATGTCTTATGCTAAACTTGTAAGAAATGTTACTAGTTGTTTTTTTCAGTCCGTTGGAATTCATTCGAGTCCTACAAGGTCTTTATGTCATTCTGATATTGAGTATTGCATTCAGTAGAATGTCCTTCATTGGCACATCATAGATAAGCAGTCATTTCCCCTCGAAATACCCAAATATCCAAAACTGTGGAACGGTGCTTATACGAAATGGGAGCGCTATACAGTTGAGGATGCTAGTAAAATTGTTAGGTATGGTCCATATATCTCTACTTCATTGTTTGTTGCTTCTTGTTGTTTTGGTTTTTTTTTTTTTTTGCATTCATGTGTATTTAGACACACCCTAAATGTGAGTGCTTTCTATTTCTTATTTTCATGTGCCAATGTGAAGATTTGCCAAAACACGAGGTGAGATTCGAGTTTATTAACGATTTAGATATAACATTTTATGTCGGTCTTTGAATTATTCATCCGTGGACCCTTCCTTTCTTTTCCTTTTAATTTAAGTGTAGCATTACATCATGTGCTTCTACATGCTCCGACTTGTCATTTTTCTTGAAGTACCCGTTTTTGACACATAGTCAAGCATGGAAATTGGGATATGACCATCTAAGGACCTTCTAAATACATGAAAAACTTAAATGTACCTATGTCAAACACATACTTGCATCCAACACTTATAGCTAAGTCCAAGTAACATAGATGCTGTTTAAGTGTTTGGCTGAATGCTGTCTATAACTGGATAAGCTTTTTTGCTATTTTGCATGGTGAATGCAGGCATCCATGTAATGGCAGAAGTAGATGTCCCCGGTCATGCAGAGTCATGGTAAGGTGCTTTGTCTTAACAATTTTTGTCTTAGGTTGACAGGATATCATTCTATTGCAAGACTAGGGGTTTTCTTATAACATTTTGTCTTTCAATAAATAAACGAAAACTTTTTATCATAGTTGCATGTCGGGTTTTATATTTCTTGTTTAGTTCTATTATGTCTTTAATCGGCAACTTTAACTGACAAGTCCCAGATTTAAACTGACCTAATTTTTTGTTTAGGGGAGTCGGCTATCCAGATCTATGGCCTTCTAATTCCTGCAGAGAACCACTTGATGTTACAAAAAATTTTACTTTCGATTTAATTTCTGGCATTTTTTCAGGTTAACCTCCACGAAAACCTTTCCACTACGTAATATTAGTATTTTTCTTCAACTCTACTAGTTTTAAGATCAAAACTAATCCGTTCAACATGCTCGTGATATAATATCATGGATGTAACACTTGATAGTATCATGTAAACCATTTTTTTTATTTGCCATTATTAACCACTCGCTTTCTTAAATTTATATTTGAGTTTGTCCTTTACAGATATCCGAAAAATCTTCCCATTTGAGCTCTTCCACCTTGGTGGCGATGAGGTTAATATAGGTCGTTGAAGTGGCTTTCTATCTCTTTCATCTCTTTGTTTAAACATGCAACAGTTCGCTTCCCACTTTTTAGTCTGAAAACATAATATCTCATGTTGTGGGACTGATGGAAACTACCTAAACTGAAACTAAATTGTAAAGTCATTGAGAACTTGAGAAGTTTACCCTTTTCTTTGAACTTTTAGATGGATAGATTCATCACTGTTTCAGTTTTGATCAATGACAAAGCACAGATTGACTACATTATTTGTATTTTGCTGAAAAAAGTTTAAATCGGTGACTGAAAGCTGTATCTGTCATTGACTTTGTTTCTATGTTTAAAAACGTTAAATGAACAGTTTGATTTTTTTTGACAGGTTGCTGGAACAATACACCCCATGTAAAGCAGTGGTATGTGCCTTAATCTTCGTCTTCGTCAACATTTTCTAATATGATGTTTTGTGATCTCTAAGTAACTGATAAATAGATCATGCTTGACACGGATAAATAGTTAATTTAGCTGTTCAATGTTGTTGTGCCGTGATAACAAGCTGTGTTGTCTTATAAAACCATTAATCTACTGAAGACAATTTCAGGCTCAAAGACAACAATATGAAGCCTAAAGATGCATATAAATATTTCGTACTCAAGGCTCAAGAAATTGCAATCTCGAAAAACTGGACCCCGGTCAACTGGTATATCTCTATCCATGATCTAAAATTGCTGTAAGATGTTTCTTGCATCACAAGTTATCAGGTCTAGCCCCATTTGTACTCATCTTTTTTTCCGGTAAGATATATGAATAATTGAAAATTCTGATTATTCTTCATATCAGGGAAGAGACCTTCAATGCTTTTGCAGGGAGTCTTAATCCGCAGACCGTGGTGCATAACTGGTGAGTTTTAAACTTTCTTTAACAGAAAATGTTTCTCATGCAAGAGCTGTTACTTAGTACTCCGAGCACGGATGATTTTATCAACTGCGGTAGGTTGGGTCCTGGGGTTTGTCCAAAGGCTGTCGCGAAAGGATTCAAATGCATTTTCAGTAATTCAGGTGTTTGGTATCTCGACCATCTAGATGTCCCTTGGGAGCAAATCTACAATGCCGAACCACTAGAAGGAATAGATAACGAGTCCAAGCAAAAACTTGTTCTCGGAGGAGAAGTTTGTATGTGGAGTGAGACAGTTGATACATCAAACGTTCAACAAACAATTTGGCCTCGAGCTGCTGCTGCAGCAGGTATTTGACATCATTATCATTTTATTACCAAAAGTTATTATTACATTAACTATACGTCCTCATATTACTTCTGTTTCGTCTTCCTATAGAACGCTTGTGGAGCACAAAGTCGGCATTATCAGCAGGAAATGATACTGTATTGCATCGGTTACATTACTTCCGATGCCTATTGCAAAGGCGTGGGGTTCAAGCTGCTCCAGTCACAAATTATTACGCTCGGCAACCGCCAGCTGGTCCTGACTCATGTTATTGGCAATAACTTCTATTCTTACTTGTCGGGTTGCTTCAGTGTATCTGAAACTGCTTGTACCCACTCTTATATATGTCTAAGTACATTTTCCAATAATCCACTGGTCTTCATTTCGTATTATGCAATCTTCAGCTCGATGTTGAGAGAATTCCCGGCACTAGTACAGCACGGGTAATGCTAGTTCCGGCTAAT
The DNA here is from genome assembly GCF_025698545.1 of Gossypium raimondii. Classification (NCBI taxonomy): domain Eukaryota; kingdom Viridiplantae; phylum Streptophyta; class Magnoliopsida; order Malvales; family Malvaceae; genus Gossypium; species Gossypium raimondii. The sequence goes on from NC_068574.1 coordinate 56,865,315, forward strand.
ACTTATACTCTCGAGCATGAACTCCGTTGATAAATTCGTAATTTTTGAGCTCCAGATGCATATTAATTTGTCTGCAACTAGAAAACTTTATTTTCCCCTTCATAAAGCATAGAAGATTCCCTTCTAAATTATATGGATCAACTTTTCAACAAGTAGTAGGATAATGTTACCAGTACTTTTGACTTGAGGAAAGTTTTCTCTTCGAACCCGGGTTTGACTGTCGGATATGGATACGTGGTAGACACGAAAGACTGAGTATGTTTAATATTTTAGAGTTCATTCACGTATTTAGAGGGTTTTTGAGGGGTTATATGATTCATATCCACGTATTCATGTCTGTATACATGTGGTACGCTTATGTCAGATATGGATGTTTTAAGAAAAACGAAAATTCCGAGCTATAATTTTGAAATGTCCACTTCAATGCCAACTTGGACTTCAGCATGGTAATGAAAATTGATGCAGACTTGGACTTGGCTTTTATTTTTCACATTGATAAACTTCATTGTTTCTTTGAATTCTATACACTAGATGTTGACTGTAGGGTCCCCAATTTGATTAATAAAGAGAAATTAATGGCCAAAATTGACATTTTTCTTGAGAAAAGAAAAATACAAACCGAAAGCAGCAAAGAAAATCCTCATTTTATAGGGTAATGAGAAAAGAACAGTTTTCTAATTGGTATAATTTCTTATTTGACCCTTTAATTTTTTAGAAAAATTATTTTAGTTTTTTTATTTAATTTTTTTTGTCTCTTTTTAACCGTTGTATTTGTATTGTTTATCAATTTACCCTAAAAATGGATAGAAAAGTTAACTTTGCTAATGTGGCAGTCCACGTATATATCACGTTAACTTTGCTAACGTGGTAGCTCCATCTTTTTTCCAATCCAGTTCCTTCACCATCACAAACCCTGGTTAGATTAAGGCATAATACACTTTTTAGTTATTGGGAGAACTCAAGTACTCCCTTTCGGATCCAGGAAACAATTCTCGGAGATCTTTTTTTTATTTTGGAAGATATAGGAGCGAAACAATCAACCTATTGATATTGAAAGACCCAAATAATTCTTTCAATGTATCATTTTTGGGTCCAATAAAATTTATAGGTATAGGAAGAAGCCCTGTCAAATAGAGAATTTTTTTTATCATATTTCGATTGTTAATATTATATATAAGGACCGCTACTACAAATAGTACTACACCCTTAATTGTGAAATACCGATTACTTGTTGAACTCTGTGAATTACGTGAAAGTAGGATACTTTAAATTTGGAACCATACTTTTTTGCGATTTTTCTTTTGTATCCTTAAAAGCTAAAATGATTTCTTACTTAACTTATTTGTTTTAAATTGAATATAAATTAATTGATTAAAATATTTATAAAAATAGGATGATTCATATATATAATAGTTAAGGAAGAAAATGAAATTATTTAAAATCGAGCTCAAATTCTCATACTCACAACCACATAATTCATTAAATGAAACTATAATTTTACATATTTTTTAATAATTTTATTAAAAGTATAATATTTTTAATAATAATTTTTTATTTTTTACCTTATCGTTTCAATTGTATTTAAATTTAAATACATAATTTAATTTTCATTAGAATAATTAATTTAACCTTCGGAAAAAAAAAAACTCTTCGTCACCGAAGGGAGTCAGACTTGAGCACTATGATGAGAGGTTCAGTGTGTGAGAGGATCAAATTTCAATGGCCAAAACTTCAAAAAGAACTTTTAAGTTATGGCAGAGAAAAAGAAGGAAAGGTGAAAAGGATGTTTCACCAAGTCTGCATGAACAGCACTCCAAAGAAAGCACTGATCACGTCAACTCCAATTCCTGCAAACAATATGCAACGCATGCTTTGCTTGTCATCCAATTTACTATATATATATATATATTTGGTTAAATTTTATTATTAGTCCTTGTACTATATTAAATTGTAAAGTTAATTTGGTAAAAGTATTATAGAAGTCTCTATAATAAGAGTTAGATTATATTTTGTCATCTCTACTAAAAATATATGTTAGATCAAATAGCAAAATAATCATTTTATTAAAAATTTCAGCTATTTCTACTATTAAAAACTGGTTCATGTACATTAACATGAGGTACACGTGGTATGACATGTGTCACTGTCTGGTTATTCCATCAACTACACCAGCTTTTAAATAAAAAAATGGATTTGCTCTTGCTCTTAGTAGAGGCGGCAACATGCAATTTGACTACTAGTATAGGGGTCTCAATAGTACTTTTACCAAATTAATTTTTGTACTTTAATATGATCATTTCTAGTCTCTTGACTTTTAAAATTTTAATCTGACTAAATAGTGCTTGCCAAATTTGTTGAATTTTGTTATTTCTAAAATATTATTGAGAGAATATATTGTCATTTGTGTAATCTCATGTCAATTTGTTATTTTTACATAATACTCAAGTAAAAATCACATTATTTAAATTAATGAATTTTTAATGGTTATCATCTGAGTTAGGATTGAAAGTTCCAAATTCAAAAAGTGAGGGACTAAAATGATTAAATAGTAGAATAATGACTAAACTCACAACTTACTAAACTAATAGCAAAATTTGACCTAATAGATTTAACTACTACCACTTAGGACTAAAATTTCAAATTTCAGTAGAGATCAAATTTCCAAAATTTGAAAAGTACAAAAATAAAATTGATCAATTTGAAAATATAAATACTATAATTAATCAAATAAGATTACAAGAATTAAATTCAAATTTTACTCAAAATACAGGGACTAATAGTAACATTCTACCTATATAATTACATGTGTAAAAACCACACCCCAACCTTATCCAATTTTTAGATTCTTTTAAGCTTCGCTCATTCTTTGCCACGTGGACACATATGACACTTTCAAAATTTTTCATATATAAACACGTCATATCGATTTTTTTTATTTTGTTTGAATCTAATATTTAAATAAGGTGTCGATTAAATCTTAACTCAATTAGTATTAATATTTATATTCTTATCAAGATAAGAGGATATGAGTTCAAGACGTTGAAGATATTATTATATTATTTGAGAGTTGAGGAAGGATTATTGTAAATTCTAAACATTATATCAAAAAGTAAAAATTATGGTAAATTTTAAACATTATATTAAGAAAATAAAGATTAAGAGAGTAAATAAAAAACCTAAATAATTATCATTTTATTATTTATTAGAAAAGAAGCAAACATTGTGACAAGAATCTAGGTAATAATTAATAAGTTTTTGGAACTATATGTAATTTTCTCCTGTCAGAATCAAATGTTTATGTCTACTGCTACAAGCAAACATAGGATTCTTTTAAAGCTAAATTACTAGTTCCACTTCAATTCAGAAAAGAAAATTTACCTTACAAAAATAATTCAGAAAAAAAAAGAAACTTGGGAAAAGAACAGTGAAGAAATAATAATAATAATATATATTTATTTCTGTCAATATTTTTTTATTTGAATTCCACTACCGCTGACTGTCATGAACAGAAGCAGGTGACTCGCACTTTAAAATGAGAATTTTCTATTTTATATTTTTTAAAATTTATAAAATTTTAAATTAATATATGATAAAATTATAATTTTGTTAGTATTTGGGAATCGATAGCCCAAGTGACCGATGATCTAGACCTCCGACTCGGAAGATGAATGTTTGCCTATAGACATAGTCAGCTGATGTTCGCGGAAATAGCTTGCGCGAGAAGCCCGCGAGGGAGCTTGCATATGCCTCGCAGGAATGAAGTCTCAAGAGGAGAGCTCGCGTAAGCTTCGTATGGACGAGGCCGCGAGCCATGTCCGCAAAAGTGACCCCCACTCGTGACTGGCAGGTGCGAAGTTCGCTAGGAGAGTCAGTCCCAGGGTCAAAAAGGACCGCGTGCTCTGCAGGCAAGCGTCCAATAAGTCGAATGAGGCCCAAAGAATGTCAACACCAAGGATAGGAAATGTTAGTACCCTCGGCCCAAAGGCCAAGATAAAACAGTAGCCCTATTATGAGCTGTAATAATAACAGTGGGGATATGTATAAATACTCATTGTGTTTCCCTTAATACAACACGAGAAAATATTTCTCAACAAATTTAATTCCAAAAATGATAAATTTTTTATTTTTTTAAATTTTTATAGAAATATATAATTTAATCTCATGTCCCCAAAAATTTTACTACACCTCTAATCATAAACTAAATAGACAATTTACAAGGTAGTCGATGTTATACCGAGAAATATTTCATTTTTGTTGTGCTTTATTGATATTTTTAAATATTTTCATATAAAATATATATACACATATAAATATATTTTAATTACATACATACACATATATATAAATTTTAAAAGGTTACAATTTGTTCTAAGTCCCCATATTCTTTGTACGTTTGGAATTTAATTAATCTACTTTATTTCTAGGAATTTAGGGCCCTTTTTGATGGGCACTTACCTCTCGTGTGATGCGTTTAGTTTTGTTTTTGTCTCACGTTACAATATCGCTACAGTATCTAATTCTACCGTCGTTGTTGTTTTTACACTAACTGCAGGTAAACGCATCACCATCTACTTTTTTGATTAAAAAAAACAAGTCATTTTTTTTTCTAATTGTTAACACCTTTAAAATTTTTTTGTTAAATCCAAGTTCAATTTTATGTCATTTTTTAGTTACATAGCTATTAAGTGAGTATTATTATTATTATTTTCAGATGTCACACCAACAAGTTTAACAACAAAATTTTAACAGTGTTAACAATTGAATCTGAAATTTAAAATCGAAAAGTAGAGAAACTAAATTTTTAAAATGGAAGTACAAGAACTAAATTTCAAATTTATGAAGAGTAATAGAACTTATAACATATTTTAACCATTTAAAATTATTACTTAATTTAATATTTTATTTATAAATGTTATTATATAAATAAAAATATTAATATAAAAATTTAAAATTAGATTTAAAATATTATAATCTTATATTCACTTGTATGAAGCCACATTAATCAAATCAGGTTAAAATAAAAAAATTAAAATTTTAATTAAAATAGAATAAAACTATTTGATATCGATTTAAGATTTGAACAATATATATTAATCGATACAAGGTATACCGAACTCGTATAAACTATCATGATTAACAATATAATTTTATATAACAAATAGAAAAGGAAATTGAATAAAAATCAGGTTTATACATTTCTTTTCTCAATATGTTGAAAAAAAATTAAATTGTTTAAAGAGAGATTTACATTTAGCTTTTAATGTTTCTATTTTATGTGAATTTGGTCTTTATTTGTTTTAGTTAAATTTAATCATCAGTCTTTAAAAAAGTTAAATTATTTTTAAATGAGAATAATATCTAAAACAGTAATTTTTTAATGATGATGGTGTGACAATTCATGTGTATTTCATATTAACATGACATTATTTATTTTATATATCACGTTAACAAATAATTAAAAAATTATAATAAAATATTAAAAACAAAAAATATATAAAATTCATAAAAATTTAAAAACTTAGCATGAAGTACAGGGGCGACAGCGAGGACTAGCAAGCCGCTCACCCCCTAAATTTAGAAATTTAAAATTTGACCCTTTAAAATCTATGAAGTTTTAAATTAATGCATAATAAAATTGCACTTTGACCTTCAAAAATGATAACTTTTTTATTTAATTTTTTAAAAATCATAAATATATAAACTATTAAAATAGTGAAATTATATTTTAGCTCTCATAAAATTATACAACTTAATGTTGGCCTCTTCAGAAAACTTTTCTTACTTCACCCCTGATGAAGTATACGTGGATTGTCATGCGAGCTACCATTTTTAAATATTTAACGTTTTAATTAGTATTTTAGTTAAAAAACAATTTGAATCTTTTCGAAAGGCTAAAAGCTAAATTTAGCTCAAAAGAAAAAAATTATAAAAGTCAAATTGATAAAAATGTAAATATTAAGAACTAAATTTATCATTAATATAAAAATAAATAAATTAATGTATTCAAAGAGAAAAAGTAACTAAAACAAAAGGTTGGTGGAAAATTTGGAGATAAGGAGAGTTAAAAAGTTGGTTTATTCACGAGATATGTATGGCTTACTACACTTTTGAGCAAATAAAAGTTGGTTTATTCAAAATGTCAAACCATTTAAGGGTTTCTTTTCATAAAAGAAAATTTATCAATGTTGATACCACTCCTTTCCAATCTTCATAAAAGCTTCCACAAAAAAAATAAGCTTCCACAAAAAAAATATCCACACTTTGTCGATTGGCATTAATATTATTGTTAGTATTGGAGGACGTGGATTCAAGTGCGCTGAAGCACATTATCCTCTTATTTAAGGGTTGGGGAGGAGCTATAGGTAGTTCTCGCTATTGTATCAAAAAAATAGATATGATAAGAACATATATTAAGATTAATGTTAAAAAAAAGTATCCACACTTCAAATTCTTATTTTATATTTTTCATAATAATATATGACCATTTCGAGGATCTCTAGTTTTGGGAAAATATGGTTAAAATATGTTATAAGTTATTGTATTTTTTTATAAAATTTGAATTTAGTATATGTATTTTTATTTTAGGAATTTAGTCATTTTATTTTCAGATTTGAAAATTCAAGTCAAATTGTTAACATTGCTAAAATTATTTTGTTAAACTTAGATTCATTACAAGTCATTTTTTAGTTACATGACTACCAAGTGAGTTTTATTTATTTATTTCAAATGTCATATAAACAAATTTAACAAATAATAATAATAGTGGTAACATCTGAATCAATTTTAAAATCGAAAAGTAGAAAAATTAAATTCACGAAAATAAAAGTACATGAATTAAATTCTAAGTTTAAGAAGAGTATAGAGACTTATGACATACTTTAATCAAAATATTTCCAAGGCCAATATTTTTCCAAGTTACTTCTTTTAGAAAATTTCACGTGTCTTGTATATATGCACACATTGACAATTTTATATTGTTGGACAAATATTATACTTCATTTTTTTTCTTTTTAAATATGTAAAAAAGAAACTATTCAGCTGCATGCTCCCTTCAAGTATCCTCCTACGGGGAGATTGGTTCTCATTCAATCTACAATGGCAACTATCTCGAAGTATTTCATGCAATGTTATATGCTCCCTTTAAGCATCCTTACTCAACTAGATCGCATCAATAGAAATTTCCTATAGGTGGTGGTGAGCATGTGAGACATGGTTATCTTGTCAAGTGTAATACAATTTCTTGGCCTAAAGTTAATGGAGTGTTAGGAATCTCCTTCACTAAACCAAAAAGTCAAGCCATTCTAGTGAAATTGGATTAGTGTCTTATTCAGGACAAGGACATGTTCTGGGCCAGAATGTTTGTTGCAAAATAACTTTAGGACCACCGTAGCCTTCAGAGAACAAAAAATGTTTCTAGTTTGGTCCTTTTTGTGAAAGATTAGCTTGATCCTCGAATCATGGCTATAATGGATTATCCACAATGGAAGATTCGTTAATTTCTGACATGACAACTAGTTGGGTTCAAGCCCCTTAAGAAAATTAACCAATGGCCCTATGGCCCCTTCAGAAGACTCCTTAACCTTCAAACAAGTTAGAGATAGATGGTTAGACCTTTCTAAGTACCCTTATCCTTAGCCATACACCAGGAGATGAAATACGGCTCTTCTAGGTAATCGTAAGAGTTTGTGGAACTTGATATGGAAAGTTAAATTACCTCCAAATTTGAAGTTTTTTCCTCTAGAAATATGGTCTTGAAGCCCTCCCCGCTAAACAGTTTATGGCTTGTTGTAGAATGGTTATTTCAAATCTTTACCCTTTTTGCTCTAACAACCTTGAAAGTATCCAACACCTACTCTAGGATTACCTTTGTACAAAGCAATTACGAGTCTTTGTTTATGCTTATTTCCATTTCACACCCGTTATTTAGGATGATTGGGACAACTGGTTTGAGGATGAAGAGTTCGCAAATCCTTGGCATATCTTATTTACATTTACCTTATAGGAAATTTGGTTATGTTGGAACACCTTGGTTTTCAGTCAAAATAAACCATTAGGGGGATTTGTTTAGAGAGTCCTTATGAATGCTAGCGAATTTGATGTTCTTTCCCCCTGTGAAATTGAAAGGTCTCCATGATTTTGTCACTGTCTCTTAAAAACCTCCTCTGCACGGTTGGTTTAAACTGAACACGGACAGTTCATCTTTGGGTAATCTGAGCAAGGTGGGTGCAGAGGCCCTTATTTGAGACCATTATAGTAATTGGGTTGTTGGGGACTTTCGCCATATCCCTAGAACAACTAGTGTTGAAGCAAACCTTTGAGCTTTGCATGATGGTCTTATCTTATCCTGAGAGTTTAATATCTCGAACCTTGAAATTGAAGTGGATGCTACTACTGTGATTTATTTTATGAAAAGTGTTTCTAACCATAACATTTTGCTCTTTCTTTTGATTGATGAGTGCAGGACGCTCCTCTATTTTATGAGTTTTAGCTTGTTGACACACGTCTTTCGTGAATGGAACAAATGCGCGAATGCATTAACTCATTTGAAGAGTATTTTTTAATCTTTTTCTCCCTTAGATAATCCTTCTTTTAATGACTTGTTCTGTATTAGCTTTAATCCACCTAGTTGCTTAATTCATCTACTTCTAGATGATGCCCAGGGACAGTTATGTATCGAATTTTAAGTTGGTTTTTTCGAAAAAAAATTGTTCAGTCGTAAAAAAATAAAAGTGTATGTACCATATTTTTTTTTCTAAAAAATAAGACAAATCAAAGTATTTGGTAAAATTAAAAAAAATGAATTTTAGAATTGAGAATACAAAATATGAAAAAAAGAGAGAATAAAATCGATTAAATTATAAAAAGATGTACAAAATAAAACATTGTGCATCGATCGTACAATATTGACCTAAATTACCCTCATTTTAAATCTGTTGGCATTGTATAAAGGGACCTTGCAATTTTTAATTTTGGCCAAATTTTATAAAAGGCTCCTTATACTTTTTTTATTGTCCATTTAGTCATTTTATTATAATATATTATTTCAAATATCCCTATTTTAGAATTTTGTATTTCCAATTTAAAAGCTATTTTTATTATTTTAATATATAATTTGAGCTGACTTCATTTTTAAACACGTTATAATGATATATAGAAACATATTGGCATTTTTTTTCACAATTGAATAAACCTTTTGCATATTTAAAAGGATAAAAGAAAGAGAGATGGTATCTATCTAATTATACAAAATACGAATATATGTCACGTCACGTTTGTTTAAAAAATATACCATGTCAATACAAGGTTTTGAAAGAACGAGAAGAAAGGCATACCAAAATTAATTGATAAGTGGTCCTATTTATACAAGTAGAAAAGTAATTAAGGGTCCTTTTAGATGGGCGTTTATTTTTAATGCGATACATTTAATTTTCTTTTTACCTCATGCTTCAGTATCTAAAATTGACGAGTATTATAGATTAAAAAGAGTTTTTGTTGTTTCTAGAATGTGGCAATATTGTCATTCAACTATAGCAACTCTTTGTGGCGTGTATTGTCGTAATAGAAAGATAAAATTGTCTGTTTTGAAAAAAAAAAATCTACCAAAGGATAAATTTGTATTTTTAAGTGTGTACAACCAAATATACTTGATGTATTAATTTACAAAAATGTAGTGGTAATATTTTTTTATCAACCAAAACCACAAGAGATTGTCCCTATAAATCGCTTAAATTTTTTTTGAGAGGTTGATTACCAAAAAAAATAAAAATTCTGATGTAGATAATGGTAAGGAATTTTTATCCAGAATAAAAAATAAAGTGTGAGAATTGAGATGACCCAATCTCTGATGTCAAAGAGAAAGAGAACTCTTGTTTGTTGTAACATATGATTGTGGAGGGGCAAAATTAGGCCACACATAAAGCCTATCGTTACTTCGGTTAGACACTATATGTTATTGAAATCAGATCCTTCACCAAAAAATGAAAAAAAATAGATGTTTGATCATTTTTATAAAATTGAGAAACATAAATGAGATTTTGTTTAATGCAAGGTGCACATAATGTATTGACAAGTTTAAAGGAAGGTTTTAATGCTTGCACATTAGTAGTACTAGTGTGGGTAATGAGAATAATATTACCATCTCTCATAGAAATTCCTTCATTGCCTTTATATTCATCAACATTGGCAAGAAGATGAGGATCATGGTGAGATGATGAGAAGCGATACTGTCTAGAATCCAATATGGAGCACGTTGTGCATTCCGAGATGCAAACACGTGCAATGTGACCATATTTATCACAAAGTTGGCATTGAACACGAGATTCAACATTATTGGGAACCTATGCAGGCCAGAAACCTTGTTGTTGAGGACAAACAAATTGTAGTTGATAATATTGGGGTTGATTGATGCGACGAGTGTTGCGAAAAAAATTAAGGTTTCCTTTGGTTTGGCTTTTTTACAACCGGTGAGGTGCGATTGGGGAAAAATGGTGCCAATCTCGGTCTATCTTTGTTTGGTTCAAGAAGTCGGTCGGTGAGATTGCATCTCCACCTGATCGCCATTGAAAATCAATGGTGATTTCAAAGAGAATGGAGGTGTGATGAGTTGTTGGTATTTTAACTCTCCAAAAATACCCTTACTTTAACTTTTCATATCTTTCCTCCTCCTACCGTGCTTCTCCTTCTTCAATTTGTGCAACCAGTTCACTTCACAAAGCTCCAGGTAAGTCATTCATCTCCTTCTTCAAGCTTTATTTGTTATTGTTGACACCATTTTTTTTGGATGAAAACGGGGTCGACTTGATTTGAAAACGAAACGGGAGTCGCCACCAATCCTTTTTATGAGGTGTGATTGGTTCACCTTGAAAAAGGGTTGTTTTTAATAAATAATTTGATTTTATTAAAACCACAGTTTTAGTCCACGAAATTTAGAAAACGGGTTCGGGAGTCGGTTACGTACGAGGAAGGATTAGCACCCTCGTAACGCCCAGAAATTGGTACCTAGTTGATTAAATAATGTCTTGATGTCGAAAATTAAAAAAACTTAAAAAAAATTAAAAATACGATCCTTATATTAAAATGCAAGAATTTTTTTTAAAAAAAAGGGATATATTCCACGTTAATCGAGAAAGAAAGCATCATGTCCAGTAAGTTAGGACACAATGTCTCGAATTCCCGACATGTAAAAATGCCAAAATTTTACTCATTTAAAAGACATTTTAGCCATCTCGGGTTTAAAAATGAGATCACGACCAGTAAGTTAGGACGTATTTCATTTTTTAAATCCCGAGATCATTTTGAAATTTGAGTTCGAAAAATTCGTGCATTTAGATTTATCGAGAAAATCGAAACCCAGTAAGTTGGGGTACGATCCTCTCGAATCTAAACACGAAATATTATTTATTCAAAACAAGTTTTGATAAACACGAAGTCGTAGTAAAAAATGTGAAAGCAAATTACATTTTTATGCATGGCAAAACCATAATGAATACGAGAGTATAAAAATGACACGAATAATGATAACAAAAAGAGGCAAACCTACAACATATGAACAATAAAATATAAGATCGAAATATTCATTCAAAATAATAATGAAAATGAAATAAATAAATAGTAAATACAAAGTAAAACAATGGTAATGAATAAAAATATAATATATATATGTTAGAATTGTAAAGTATAAAATTTAAAAAAATAAAGAAAATAAAAAATCTATGTACATAAAAATGTGTAAGTATGTATGTATATATATATTAAAAGGTATGTATGAATATGTATATATATACTTAAAATTATCAAATATAAAAATTTATATAAGTATGTATATGCACATATATGTATATAAAATTAGTGTACATATATTCGTAAAAGATATATATAGATATACACATAGATATTTTTATAAACTATAAAATAGATAAAATATGAGTATTTATATATGTATTAAAATTCTATAAAATATATATACACATATATATGCACTTGTATAATAATAATGATAATATAATAGGAATTATAGAAATAATAATAGTAATAATAACATAAAATTGCTAAAATATGGGCTAAATCGAAATAAAAATGAAAATGTAGGGCGAAATTGAAAGAAAAATAAAATAAAAGGGACTAAATTACAGAGCGCGCCAAAAAGGGAAAGGATCAAATGGGCAAATAACCCAACCGCTTCAAAACGCAGCGCAGCAATGGGCCAGATTGAAATAAAATTAAAATTATAGGGCTAAATTAAAAATAACAGAAAATAACGAAATAGGGCCAAATTGAAGCGCGCCACAAATCGGAGGGACTGCGCGCACAAATAGACCCTTAAACAAAAAGGCGCGGGTCCTCGGGTGCGGGTTGGGTCGACGCGCGGATCCCCTCCCCTAAAACGGCCCCGTTTCATTTTGAATATAAATAATAGAAAAAAAAACTAAAAAAAAAACAAATCAGATTCATTTTAAAAAAAAAGGCTGAGAGTGAGAGAGAACTCTCTCTCTCTCTCATTCTTTCAGGCCCGGCGCCAGTCATCGGCCGAACTAGGCCTCTGGCGATTCTCCGCCCTAGCGCCGCCGCGTATGGTGGCCGGAGACTCCAAAATCGGATCTTTTTTTATCCTTTTCGAAGTTAAGTGCATCTGAAGCACGAATCGAAGGGCTAAATCCGAAAAAGGAGGTCCGAAACTTGAAGAACGAGGAGAGACCGCTCGTCCTTCCCCTTTCGATGTAGCACAGGTAACGCCCTATTCTTATTTTGTTTCGTTAAAAGAGTTGTAGAAAATAAACAAAAAATAAAATAGAAGACAGAAAATAAAAAACCGCAAGATCTGAGAAAATAATTTGAAATCAACCTTTTTTCTTTTGCTTTTTAATCTTCTTATTATTCACTGGTTGTTGTTAATTCATTGTAAGAAAAATACAGACATGGTGTTTGGCTTTTATAGTCGATCCATTTCTATTTTCTCTATTATTTGCTACTTTGCGTGTTTCCCCCTTGTTTGCAGAGTGATTTGATGCTGATGGGTTAGGTGGCAGAGTTGGTGGTTGCTAGAGGCGACGGCAACAGAGAGGAAATGACGGCGGCGACATGGAAGTCAAAAGGGCAGGTGGTGCGGCTAAAGACAGTAGGCTAGGGTTCTGTTTTCTGATTTGCACTTTGGGCCATTTGGGCCATTAGGGTTTAGTTTTAGTGGGTTTAGATTTTGGGTCTAGGTTTGGGCTGATAGGTAAGGTCTAGGTGGTATTGGGTTAGTGTTGGGTTTGGTTATTGGGTAATGGTTCTTGGGCCCGGGTCTGGGCAAAATTGGGTTGTACAGCTGCCCCTCTTTGCTCATTGTCGTGTAACAAAAACAGAGCAAAGACTAAAAAAAGACCAAATTTGCCCGGTCCCGCCGAGTCTTGACTTCTTTGATGCTTTTCCTCTTCAAGTAGCTTTATTCCAGTCTACTGTGTCTTGTCGCTTCAATCCACTCTACTGCACTTCAACAAGATCCGACTTGTAGCTTCAATCTTCTTTGCAGCAACTTTTGGGGTATAGGCATTGGCGCTTCGACCCACTCCGCAACGTCGGGGAGATAGAATTATCGGCTTCAATCGCTCATTGTAATCTCGGGAGATAAGATCTCGAAATTCTTGATTCTGCTCCATCGTAATCTCGTGGAAATAAGACCGACGCGATCTACTCTTTGTAACTTTAGAGATAAGATCATTTAATCCGCTCCACTTGTAATCTCGGGAGATAGGATTACTATCTTTGATCTGCTCACTGTAATCTCGTGGAGATAAGATCATACATTTTTTTTGATTCCGCTCCACTTGTAATTTCAGGGAGATAAGACCTAATACGATCCACTCTACTGTAACTTCAGAGAGATAAGATCCTTTAATCCGCTCCACTGTAATCTCAGGGAGATAAGATTACTATCTTTGATCTGCTCCGCTGTAATCTCAGGGAGATAAGATCTGCACTTCTTCGGTCTGTTCCACTGTAATCTCAGGGAGATAAGACCTGATATGATCCACTCTACTGTAACTTCAGAGAGATAAGATCCTTTAATCGCTCCACTGTAATCTCAGGGAGATAAGATTACTATCTTTGATCTACTTCACTTATCAAGGCAGGACGGCAAGATCTGTCGTCTTTGATCTACTTCGCAGTCAGTACAGGAAAGTAAGATCTGATGCCTTCATTAATCTGTTCTCTGGGGAACATGACCTGTATGTTCTATTTTATGAACCTAATTGTGCCTAGTGATTAGGATGACATGATCAGAACGAATCAAATGCTCCTAACTAGAGGTGTATGAATGACATGCAAAATGTCATGAAAATGATTCCTTAGTGCTTAGGTTATCATCACACAAAAGCTTATTAAGGCTTTATCACTAACGTGCTACACCGTCTTCTTGCTCGGCTAGCATATCCAAAGAAACACTTAATCTGATTGCCCCCCCACTGTGAACGTCAAAGTTCAATCCATTGGGACGTAAAATTTGTACCATCAATCTCCCACTGTAACCTAAGGGTAGAAATATATGGCTTTTCCTTCGACCTCTTTTATCATAATTCGGGGATATAGGATCTGAACCGTTTTGGTCTCCTACACCATCCTCAGGGTATCATGCCAAAGACTCATGCACAATTGCAAAATTTTCTTCTCCGAGAAAACCTTTTCTTGTCACTTGGTAGTTATTGCTTGCTTGTTCATTGAAGCCTTGTCACCTAACACGACATTTGTCATTTTGTCTTATCCATGTTTGGACAACAAAGCTTAAAAGGATAGTCCTGATTTAGACTTTTTCCTTTTAGACACTTCAAATCTGATGTGTTCTAAACAATGATCTGCTTGAGTTCCTCATTATTTAGAAATTTCTAGAGTAATATGCAAAGCTCATTTTGCTTGAACATTCAGTCCATTAATCGTTATTCCAAATGTTTTTGAAAAAAGATTATCACAATGGACAAACAAAATGCTATTGAGAACAAATCTCGAAATGAATAAGTTAACCAATTTTCCTAAGATAAGATGAAAAATAAACAAAATGAAATTTATTTGGAGAACAAAGCTTGAAATGAATACATCAATCAAGACAACAAATTTTGCCAAGATTCAAAATATAAGATAACAACAGGTGCCCCAGATATCGCAGCACGAGCTTCCCTGCATAAGTTTTTTTTTTAATATGTGTTTAGGGAATCTACAGTATTTTGTCGATACCCCAAGATGTCACCGACCCTTTCTTGTGATTCAGGTATAACGAGACCACCACATGCCCCAGATTTTTGATCAAAATTTAAGTTGTTCCGTTCACTTCATGCCTCATCAAAATTTGAGCCGCCTTTTTAAGGTTTTCAACTCAAATCCCCTTTGGTCTCAAGGCGCCTTTTTACGGGTTTTCACCTTGGCCTCTCCTTTTTTCTTTTCTTTCTTTTTTTTTCAAGTGAAATATTTCTTGACTGAGTCTGAGTTCACAGGATTTGGCAGGCTTTTACCATCCATCTCGCTCAAGATTAAAGCTCCTCCTGAAAAAGCATTTTTTACCACATATGGACCTTCCCAATTTGGCATTCATTTTCCTCTAAAATCCTTTTGTAGAGGAAGAATCTTTTTCAACACCAAGTCCCCCTCGTAAAATTCTCTGGGGCAAACTTTTTTGTTATAGGCTTGCATCATTCGTTTCTGATACATCTGACCATGACGAATAGCTTTTAACCTCTTTTCTTCTACGAAGTTTAGCTGGTCATATCGAGATTGAATCCATTCAGCCTCATCCAACTTTAGTTCAGCTAATACTCGAAGAGAAGGAATTTCAACTTCTATGGGTAAAACTGCCTCCATCCCATAGACTAAAGAAAACGGTGTTGCCCCCGTAGAGGTCCTAACAGAGGTACGATATGCCAGAAGGGCAAAAGGTAATTTCTCGTGCCAGTCTTTGTAGGTTTCAGTCATTTTCCCTACAATTTTCTTGATATTTTGTTAGTCGCTTCCACGGCACCATTCATTTTTGAATGATGCAGTAACAATTGTGGTGTCTGATCTTGAACTGACTACAAACTTCCGCTATTGAGTTGTTGTTCAAGTTCAGTGCATTATTGGATATGATCCTTTCAGGCATCTCGTATCGACATATGATCTCTTTTTTCAGAAATTTGCTAATTGCTGACTTCGTGACATTTGCAAATGAAACAGCCTCCACCCATTTAGTGAAGTAATCAATAACCACAAAGATAAAACGATACCCATTAGAAGCCTTCGGAGATATTGACCCGATAACATCCATTCCCCACATGGAGAAAGGCCATGGAGAAACCATAACATGAAGAGGTGACGGTGGTACGTGCATTTTGTCACCATAGATTTGACATTTATGGCACTTTTTGGCATAATTAATGCAATTCCCTTCTATTGTGGACCAATAGTACCCAAATCTCATAATTTGTCTGGCCATCGTCAAGTCATTGGCATGCATTCCACAGATACCTTCATGCACTTCTTCCAAAATTTCCTTAGCTTCGACAGCGTCCACACATCTCAACAATACTTGATCTTTTCCTCTTTTATACAAGATATCCCCATCTAGGACATAATCAATGGCCAATCTCCTCAATGTCTTCTTATCATTTTCAGTCGCATAGTCAGGGTACTCACGACTCTTCACATATCGCAATATGTCATGGTACCAGGGATGATCATCCTTTTCTCCTTCATTGTCAATGTTGCAACAATGGGCTGGAGCCTCATAAACGCTGATCTGGATAGGCTTCATATCCTCTAGCCTGTTCACTCTAAACATAGAAGCTAGGGTAGCCAAAGCATCTGCCATCTGGTTCTCATCTCGTGGGAGATAACTTAAGGTGACACTATCAAAATCCTCAATCAATTCCATAACCAATTTTTGATAGCGGACTAACTTGGGATCTCTTGTTTCCCATTCCCCTTTGAGCTGGTAAATTACTAATGCAGAGTCCCCGAATATCTCTAGCACCTTAATTTTCCGCTCTATGGCTGCCCGGATGCCCATAATGCAAGCTTCATACTCAGCCATATTATTTGTGCAGTCAAAGTCCAATTTGCTAGTGAAAGGATAATAATCTCCACTAGGAGACACGAGTACTGCCCCAATTCCGTTGCCTATAGCATTTGAAGCTCCGTCAAAACTCAACTTCCAAGGACCACCTTCTTGGAAATCTTTCTCTACAGTTGCGATATACATCAAATCCTCATTTGGGAAATTGAAGTTCAATGGCTCATAATCATCCAGAGCCCTACTTGCCAGGAAGTCCGCTATTGCACTCCCTTTTACAGCCTTCTGGTTCACATAGACTATGTCAAATTCAGATAGGAGAATTTGCCATCGGGCCATTCTTCCATTCAAAGCGGTTGATTCCATCAAGTATTTCAGAGGGTCCAATTTAGAAATTAACTAGATGGTATGGTACAACATGTACTGTCTCAGTCTCCGAGTTGTCCAGATCAGGGCACAACATAACTTCTCGATTGGCAAATATCTTGTTTCGCATCCGGTGAACTTCTTACTGAGATAGTAGATTGCTCTTTCTTTTCGTCTTGTCTCATCATGTTGACCAAGCACGCATCCCATAGAATTTTCAAATACTGCCAAATACAGTATGAGCGGTTTGTCTGGGCAATGTGGCATCAGCACTGGGGAGTTGGATAGGTAATGTTTAACTTTTTCAAAAGTTTTTTGGCACTCCTCATCCCATACACCTGGATTATGTTTCTTAAGGAGATGGAATATGGGGTCACATTTCTCGGTTAATTGTGAAATAAACCGAGCGATGTAGTTCAGTCTTCCTAGAAAACCTCGAACCTCTTTTTGAGTACGCGGCGGAGGTAACTCTTGTATTGCTCTTACTTTGTCAGAATTAATCTCGATTCCTCTCTCACTGACCACAAACCCAAGCAATTTTCCTGATCTGACCCCGAATATGCATTTTGCTGGATTTAACTTTAGCTGAAATTTTCTCAACCTCATATATAATTTCTTAAGGACCTGCACATGTTCCTCTTCCGTTTTAGATTTCGCAATCATGTCATCAACATAGATTTCTAATTCCTTATACATCATATCATGAAACAGTGTTACCATGGCCCTCTGATACGTTGCCCCTGCATTTTTCAACCCAAATGGCATCACTTTATAGCAAAAGGTTCCCCATAGGGTTATGAATGTAGTTTTCTTCATATCCTCAGGATGCATCTTAATTTGGTTATATCCAGAGAAACCATCCATGAAAGAAAACAGTGAATGCTCCGCTGTGTTGTCTACCAATGTGTCAATGTGCGGCAAGGGAAAGTTATCTTTTGGGCTAGCCTTATTTAAATCTCTATAATCTACACACATTCGTACCTTCCCATCTTTCTTAGGGACAGGAACAATATTGGCCACCCACTCAGAGTATTTGACCACTTGCAAGAATCCAGCGTCGAATTGCTTTTGTACCTCCTCTTTTATTTTTAATACAACATCAGGCCTCATTCTTCGGAGTTTTTGCTGAACTGGTTTGCAATCTTCCTTTATAGGAAGTCGGTGTACTACAATGTCAGTACTTAGCCCCGGCATATCTTGATATGACCATACGAAGACATCTTTGAATTCTCGAAGCAGCTTAATGAGGTCTTGTTTTACTTCTTCAGCTATGCATGTGCCAATCTTCACCACCTTTCCCTCTTCCAGGGTCACTGTCTCTACTGTCTCCTTGTGAGGTAGGATTTATTTCTCTTCTTGCTCTACCATCCTCAACAAGTCCGGAGATAGGTTGCAATCTGTGTTATCTTCAAAATCTTGAGATTCCTCTAAACACACATCTCGATCAAAAGGATTTCCCAAGTCCATAGTAGAGTCACTCATGTCATTGATATCTTGGGACCTGTTATAAATATCGAAAAATGTACAGGGAATGTATGAATTTAAGGATTCTTATTTAATATGGTCATGAATGAATGAGGGAATGATCAGGAATGAAGGCATCCAAGATGACTATTCATGTGAAAGAATGAAAAGAATTTTAAAAGAATATATACTCAAAATGCGAAAATATATTTCATTGAAATCACAATGTTCAAATATAAGCCCCTTTCATTTCACAAAAAGTTTCATTTTCTAGGCTTAGAACAATTAGCATGTTTTGAATATTACTCGAAAAAGCTCTAAAACTTGTGCATTTCTTCTGGTCAATTGTTTAAAACACTCCCAGGTTCAACGGGATAGATGTCTGATGTACTTCCTTCTTCAGATTTTTCTTCAGATATGGCATTGATGTTCAAGTTTCCTAGCATTTCCTCTGTGATCTCCCTTCTTGGAGTCCTTAGTCCAGAATACATGGTTCCTCCCGATACAAAGGTCTTGGATATGTGGGGGAAAGCCATCGGTTCCCAATCAACTTCTTTTCCGTTCACACACGTCTTCCTCCTCTCTTGTCTTTTCTCCAACTCTTTTCTTCTTTGCTTAGCATTTGGTTTAAATCCTAAACCAAAACGGTCTTGCTTGTCCTTCAGCACTGGTGCTTCTATCCTTCCTTGAAGGCATCTTCCCAGTCCTCTTCCGAGCATAGCTCCTTTCCCAACTGTCATTTGTAGTCCCATCCTCGTGGCTCTAGATATGTAGGGCATCGGGATCTTCTTTCCCTCAATAACAGAGGTTGCATTTACGAACTCTAAGGATTGAAAGGAACATTCAACCGCCTCATCATTTGTTCCCAAATATGGTGCGTCACTGGTTACCGATGCAATGATATCTTCCTCAGCGTCAATCGTAATTAACCGGCCTTCTGTTACCAATTTCAACTTCTGGTGTAATGATGAAGGCACCGCTCCTGCTGAATGAATCCAGGGTCTTCCCAACAAGCAGTTATACGAAGGCTTGATATCCATCACTAAAAAATCCACCTCGTATATATTCGGGCCGATCAAGAGGGGTATTTCTATTCTTCCCATTACCTTCCTTTTAGTACCATCAAATGCTCTCACTATATTCTGGCATGATTTCATGTGAGAGCTATCCACCGGTAACCTATTTAAGGTGGATAGGGGTAAAACATTCAAGGCTGACCCATTATCAATTAGCACTCGCTAACGCATACTCCCATAACGAGCAAAGTGATATGTAATGCTTTGGTGGCTCCTCTTCCCCCCGGCGGTATTTCATCATCATTAAAGAAAATGAAATTGTCGGTACTGATATTGTTAACCAAGCGGTCCAACTTATTCACTAAGATATCGTGAGCGACATAAGTTTCATTTAGCACCTTAATCAACGCATTACGATGTATCTCCGAACTTATAAGCAATTCGAGCACCGAGATACGAACCGGTTGTTTATGCAATTGTTCTACCGCGCTGTACGCGCTATGTTTCAAGAATTTTAGAAATTCTCTAGCCTCATTTTCAGTTACCGGCTGATTGACACGCAGTTCAATTTTGTTTGTTTTTGCTTTTCCCAACTCAACTGCTAATGCTTTTCCTTTTTCAGATTTCACTCTCGAGTTTGCCGGATCATAGCGTTTTCCATTTCGTGTATAGAATCCTTCATCTTCTCCTGAAGCGTTTACCAAGCTCTCTTTCCCTAAAATTGTCACATTGCAGTCGTAATTCCAAAGAACATTTTCGCTATCCTTGTAAGGAAAGGATACAGGTTTTTGGATTATGATCTTTGGCGCTATTTGAATTCCAGATTCTCTGCTCATTGGTTTTGAAATAATTACCACTGGGTGACTAGCCTTTTGGGCTTTCCCGTGGATCCTTCTTCAAAGATAAACTTCTCCTTCTTCTAGTCCATTAATCTCTTCATAAAATTCCAACTCTTTGTTATCCATTAAGTTTTGCACCATGGTTCTGAATTCGGTACATTTTTGGATGTCGTGGCCTTCTTCTGCGTGGAACTCACAAAACTTACTTGCTCTTTCAGGCCTTTCTATTGAATCTTGCTTGATGCGACCTCCTTTCACCATCTGTTTCCAAACCCATTCAAGGGGGGTCCTTATCTCTGCTACATTGGCTTTGACTCTCCTTCCTCCATTCTCAATTATCGCGTTCACCCCTTCATCATGATTGGGCAACGGACTTTCTGTGTTGGGTGAGTCACCAAATTTGACAACGCCCAATTTGATAAGTCCTTCCACTACCTTCTTGAAAGTAGTACAATTTTCTATCGAGTGTCCTGAAATTCTGGCATGATAATCACACTGAGCGTTTTGTCATACCATTTTGGATATGGGGGTTGTAGAGGACTCAAGCAACGAGGAGCGACAACATGCGCATTAAATAAATTCTGGTATAGCTCATTATATGTCATTGGAATGAGAGTGAACTGGGGTTTCTCAGTATTTTGCCTCATTCCCGACTCTTGTTTCGATGAGCCCTGTTGATTAATGACCGCTTTCTTTGGTTGACTCACAGTAATTGATTTACTGTAGGCATTCACATTATTCACTTCATTTCTCTTTTCCTCGAGGCTGTCCTTTTATTGTTCTCCCCTCCGTCTATTCTTCCACTTTTAATAGCATGCTCGATCATTTCGCCGCTCATTATTATATCCGAGAAATTCTTTGAAGCGCTTCCCAACATGTGAGTGATGAATGGGGCTTTCAATGTATTAATAAAAAGCGTCGTCATTTCCTTTTCCAAAAGAGGTGGTTGCACCTGCACTGCCACTTCTCTCCATCTCTGTGCATATTGTCTAAAGCTTTCGTTCAATTTCTTCTCCAAATTCTGCAGAGTTATCCTGTCAGGCATCATTTTTGAGACATGGTTGTATTGTCTCATGAATGCCTGTGCAAAATCTCTCCAAGTAGCAATTTTGGTTCGGCTTAGCTGATTGTACCATTTTAACGCTGCACCTGTAAGGCTATCCTGAAAGCAGTGTATTAATAATTGATCATTATTAATATACCCCGTCATTCTCCTGCAGAACATAGTGATATGGGCTTCTGGGCAACTGGTCCCATTATATTTCTCGAATTCCGGCATCTTAAATTTGTAAGGAAGCACCAAATCCGGAACTAAGCTCAGATCTTTCGCATCTATTCCACGATAGCTGTCGATACTTTCTATCGCCCTAAACTTCTCTTCAATCCATTTCCATTTCTCCTCAAACTGCTTTGGCAACTCTTCCTTCACCTTGTCTTTCTCAGCTACTTCATCGAAATCCGAGACAACAAAATTAACCAGATTATCGCCAGGACTAGAACCAGATCCAACCTGAAGGTTCTTCGGCATTGAAGCATCACCTGGAAGATGCTGAGGCCTAATCGAAACAGAAGGTCTTCGTGGATGTGGTTCAGTCTGAACTTGCGCATGCGAAGGCGTGAATCCTAGAGGAAAAAGTGGTTCATCATTGTTTTCTTCTTTGTCGCAAATCACAGGACCTTTCCCTTTATCCGCTCCCTTGGTTATTAATTGCGTCAATTTAGTCATTAGGTCATCTTGAGACTCCTTCATCTTTTGTACCATGTCTTTCTGGATCTTTTCCACATGTTCTTTCATTTGCACCTGCCACTGGTCTTGCATTTCCTTTTGAAGCCGTTCTAGTTTTTCCAACATTTGTTTCATTATTTTTGACTTAGCCCGGGTGCCGTAACAATGTCAATTTTCCAGGTTAGCTGAAATAATTTTATTCAATTAGGGTCCTTTAATGGTTGTTAATGCATATAAATGTAATGCAATGCATGAAATGAATGCAAAAAGGGACGTTGATTCTAATTCAATTTCATTCTAAAAACTTTACTAGAAACAAACTTCTTTACATAAGGTGGATTACAGATACGACTTAGCCCTAATACTTAAAACTCTAATTTTCTTAAGTAACGAGGCTAACTCTTGTCCTCGACTTGACTCTAATTTGTACTTCACGCTCAACACATCAGCTTGTACTGCTAACATCTGCAAATGGTCAGCCACCTCTCGGATTTGAAGCACGGCTTCTCCCATAATGTGATCCATGTCTCTTACTTGGTTCTGAAAGTAGTGCAGCTGCTCGGCTTGACGATCTTCATTAGATTCCAAGTACCCAATCCGATTCTCACAATTTTGCAATGCTGCTTCTAACTCTTCAATTCTTTCTTTCATTTCTTCAATTCTATTTAAGCTTGC
Source organism: Gossypium raimondii (assembly GCF_025698545.1). Lineage (NCBI taxonomy): Eukaryota > Viridiplantae > Streptophyta > Magnoliopsida > Malvales > Malvaceae > Gossypium > Gossypium raimondii. The sequence continues at coordinate 56,888,415 of NC_068574.1, forward strand.
CCTTAATTCCATTACAGAATTCCGATTTCGATACCGATGAAGAGATCCTTCTAATTCAGTCACTCTGTTCTCCAGCTCCCCTTTCTCTTTCTGATTCTCCGACAAACTCCTCTTTAAAGTCTCATTCTGTGCTTGAATTTCTTGGAACCTCCTTTTCCATTCATCAGCCCTATTCTTTTCTTCTTGAATCTCCTTGCGCCACTGATCAGAAGTCTTTCCCAACCCAGCAGTCCTTATTGATAATCGCAACTTCTTATAATCTGTTTTTAAACTATCAAGATCTTCTTCAGTCCTAGCTTTCCCTTTTCTTAGTCGTTCGGCCTCGAGCTTCTGAACATCTGCGTCCAATCTTAAGTTCATCTTTTCTTCCTCCATTTGCTCTATCTGTTTTTCCAACTCTGCATTTCTTCTTTCAAAGTCCTGTTTTAAAATTTCCAGTTCAGAAGAGACGACCCTTAAATGCTCTTCTAATGACCGACTGCCTTCATGACTTGATTTGGGAATATTGTCATTGATTCTTCTGGCCCTCCATTCATAGTACTCAGGAGTCGTCATTGGTCCTACAGCCAATCTCTTCATTCGTCGAGTTTGGTTCCACGCATTGGATATCTCTGGAATCCTCTTTTTGTAACCATTACTCTCGTATGCGAATTCACACCCGGCTAGTCCCTGGGTTGCGGGTATAAACTGTCTTGACCTGTATTGTCTGAGCACTAATAACGGGGCATATCCAACAGCTCCCCAGATTCCAAGTAGAGGGACCCAATCAAAATCACCACACCGATACAAAATTTAAATGCGGAAGTAACCACGAGCTCTCCATTCAATGTCCTCTTCTTGAAGGCTCTGAAGAATTGCCATCCATTTTTCCATCGAAATGTCATCTCTTCTTGGTGTACCTACTATCTCCTTTAGTGGCGAATAGTTTTCAGAGAAGACCCGATATGACACCTTATCCACTTTCCAAAAATGACTGTGAAACCACGCAAGTAATAACTGAACACATCCGACGAATCTGCCTTCACCCGCTCGTCGACAGGCATTCAATGACCTGAATGTTTCCGCTAGAATTGCTGGAACCAGAGTAACTCCCTTGTCGAGACGGTCGAATAGATCAGTGACTGCCTCATCAATATGCCCCAAAGCTCTGGGAAAGATAACTAAGCCGTATAGGCACAAAGCAAAGGCATCTACCCTCTTTTTTACATCTGGATGCACTAGGACCACATCTTTCAAATTCCTCCAAGAAATGCACTTGTTATCCCCTTTTTGTTTGATTCGGGCTGTGACCCAATGCTCACTCATACCTGTTATGTTCATCAATCTTCTCAAAAAGGGTACATTTGCAGCTCTTGAGTAGATTCTATCGACCTGACTCTTCGAACACCGAAGTAAAGCCATATATTCTTCTATCGTAGGTACCAAGTCGACTTTTCCGAACGTAAAACAACTGTAGGCGGGGTTCCAAAATTGTGCGAGAGCCCGAAACAGGTGTTTGTCTACCTTCATATCTAGCAGGTACGGCAAATCCCCATAATCGGAATAGAACAATCGTCTGTCCTCCTCGTTCAATTGGCTCCAAATTTCTTTCAATTCTTACAAATTGTTCTGGGTTACGCTAATACGGGTGAAGTCCCATAACTCAGATTCATATCCTTCAGCCAAACTATCCCCTTTCTCTCGTTGTGTCGTTTCTGACCAAATTCGGACCGCCGTATTATCTTTCACCTTATCAAGAAATCCCCTTTCCATGATAAGCTTTCTTTCTAGAAACCGAATATGAACCAACGCCTTTTATAGTGAAATGCCATGCAGTTGAAATGTCATGCATCCAAAATAAAATAACAAACGTTAGTATCAGGTATAAACATACAATCCACGACAATTCAAAAAGAATAAAAGTATATACCAGGGTATCTACTAGGGTTTGGAGTGGCTCTATCTAGGCTAAGTTCCTAAGTCCATTATATGAGGTTTGGCTCTAAAGATAAGGTACCCGAACCAGCAGATTCCTCGGTCTTCACCCATTATAGACTCATACAGACCGAGTTCGGTTCAGGGGGATACATTTCCCTATGGCTGCATGGAGATGAAAATCTCACGAAGACATAGGTACGGATGTATCCCGAAAGCGATCCACTATCCTGCACGGAGGTGAAAACCTCACGAAGGAGTAGCTTCTCGCTCCCACTTAAAAGGTGTGACCAACGGTCATGCAATGCAATGTGCAGAGATATATAAAAAATTAAAATACAAAGCATGATTATAACTCAAAACAAATGAAATGCAATGAGAGGATCGTGTATTTAAACCAAATTTTCAACTTTCGACAAAAAGACAAGAAATAATCAACTCGTGGCTTGACTCTCTTATTTAAAGTCCCTAGTGGAGTCGCCAAGCTGTTGACACCATTTTTTTTGGATGAAAAAGGGGTCGACTTGATTTGAAAACGAAACGGGAGTCGCCACCAATCCTTTTTATGAGGTGTGATTGGTTCACCTTGAAAAAGGGTTGTTTTTAATAAATAATTTGATTTTATTAAAACAATAGTTTTAGTCCACGAAATTTAGAAAACGGGTTCGGGAGTCGGTTACGTACAAGGAAGGATTAGCACCCTCGTAACGCCCAGAAATTGGTACCTAGTTGATTAAATAATGTCTTGATGTCGAAAATTAAAAAAAATTAAAAAAAAATTAAAAATACGATCCTTGTATTAAAATGCAAGAATTTTTTTAAAAAAAAAGGGATATATTCCACGTTAATCGAGAAAGAAAGCATCATGTCCAGTAAGTTAGGACACAATGTCTCGAATTCCCGACACGTAAAAATGCCAAAATTTTACTCATTTAAAAGACATATTAGCCATCTCGGGTTTAAAAATGAGATCACGACCAGTAAGTTAGGACGTATTTCCTTTTTTAAATCCCGAGATCATTTTGAAATTTGAGTTCGAAAAATTCGTGCATTTATATTTATCGAGAAAATCGAAACCCAGTAAGTTGGGGTACGATCCTCTCGAATCTAAACACGAAATATTATTTATTCAAAACAAGTTTTGATAAACACGAAGTCGTAGTAAAAAATGTGAAAGCAAATTACATTTTTATGCATGGCAAAACCATAATGAATACGAGAGTATAAAAATGACACGAATAATGATAACAAAAAAAGAGGCAAACCTACATCATATGAACAATAAAATATAAGATCGAAATATTCATTCAAAATAATAATGAAAATGAAATAAATAAATAGTAAATACAAAGTAAAACAATGGTAATGAATAAAAATATAATATATATATGTTAGAATTGTAAAGTATAAAATTAAAAAAATAAAGAAAAATAAAAATCTACGTACATAAAAATGTGTAAGTATGTATGTATATATATATTAAAAGGTATGTATGAATATGTATATATATACTTAAAATTATCAAATATAAAAAATTATATAAGTATGTATATGCACATATATGTATACAAAATTAGTGTACATATATTCGTAAAAGATATATATAGATATACACATAGATATTTTTATAAACTATAAAATAGATAAAATATGAGTATTTATATATGTATTAAAATTCTATAAAATATATATACATATATATATATATGCACTTGTATAATAATGATAATATAATAGGAATTATAGAAATAATAATAGTAATAATAACATAAAATTGCTAAAATATGGGCTAAATCGAAATAAAAATGAAAATGTAGGGCGAAATTGAAAGAAAAATAAAATAAAAGGGACTAAATTACAGAGCGCGCCAAAAAGGGAAAGGATCAAATGGGCAAATAACCCAACCGCTTCAAAACGCAATACAAAGACGATGGGCCAGATTGAAATAAAATTAAAATTATAGGGCTAAATTAAAAATAACAGAAAATAACGAAATATGGCCAAATTGAAGCGCGCCACAAATCGGAGGGACTGCGCGCACAAATAGACCCTTAAACAAAAAGGCGCGGGTCCTCGGGTGCGGGTTGGGTCGACGCGCGGATCCCCTCCCCTAAAACGGTGCCGTTTCATTTTGAATATAAATAATAGAAAAAAACTAAAAAAAAAATCAGATTCATTTTTTAAAAAAAAAGGCTGAGAGAGAACTCTCTCTCTCTCTCATTCTTTCAGGCCCGGTGCCGGTCATCGGCCGAACTAGGCCTCCGGCGATTCTCCGCCCTAGCGCCGCCGCGTATGGTGGCCGGAGACTCTAAAATCGAATCTTTTTTGATCCTTTTCGAAGTTAAGTGCATCTTAAGCACGAATCGAAGGGCTAAATCCGAAAAAGGAGGTCCGAAACTTGAAGAACGAAGAGAGACCGCTCGTCCTTCCCCTTTCGATGTAGCACAGGTAACGCCCTATTCCTATTTTGTTTCGTTAAAAGAGTTGTAGAAAATAAACAAAAAATAAAATAGAAGACAAAAAATAAAAAACCGCAAGATCTAAGAAAATAATTTGAAATCAACCTTTTTTCTTTTGCTTTTTAATCTTCTTATTATTCACTGGTTGTTGTTAATTCATTGTAAGAAAAATACAGACATGGTGTTTGGCTTTTATAGCCGATCCATTTCTATTTTCTCTATTATTTGCTACTTTGCGTGTTTCCCCCTTGTTTGCAGAGTGATTTGATGCTGATGGGTTAGGTGGCAGAGTTGGTGGTTGCTAGAGGCGACGGCAACAGAGAGGAAATGACGGCGACGACATGGAAGTCAAAAGGGCAGGTGGTGCGGCTAAAGGCAGTAGGCTAGGGTTCTGTTTTCTGATTTGCACTTTGGGCCATTTGGGCCATTAGGGTTTAGTTTTAGTGGGTTTAGATTTTGGGTTTAGGTTTGGGCTGATAGGTAAGGTCTAGGTGGTATTGGGTTAGTGTTGGGTTTGGTTATTGGGTAATGATTCTTGGGCCTGGGTCTGGGCAAAATTGGGTTGTACAGTTATGATTCTAATGATCTGGGTTTCTGCTGTTTGGACTTTTCTCTGTACTGATGGTGGTGTTTCTGCTGCTGCAACTTCTGCCATTTTCAACCATGTTTGGTTGTGGTTGTGGTAGTGGACTTTGGTGGACTTTTCAATTTGTGGTCTTTTCAACCATTTTCAACTTCTGCCATTGCCGATCTTGTGCAACTTATGCCCTTTCTGTGTAACAAATGGTGGTTGTGTAGGTACAAATAGAAAATTTAAAGAGAAATGTGCTTAATATATGTAAAAATAAATCATATATGTATATTAATATGTATATTAATAGAAAATTTAAAGAGAAATGTGCTTAATAGAAAAATTATTAATATGTATATTAATATATGTAAAAACAATTTTTCCAAAAAATATTAATAAATAATTTAAATTAATTACATAATTAATTAAAATATTGGAAGATACATTTTAATATTTTATTAAATGAATTTATAAATTCACATATTTTAATAATTTTAAAAAAGTAAAATAATTTAAAAAACTTCTATTATATATCAATTCTAATATGATGTCCTTAATAGTCATTTCTTATTCTCACCTCACTGCTACAGCTGCATTTGAATCCAAACACACACTCCACTATTATTTCTAATTTCACTGCTATAGTATCTAATCTCACCGCTACAGTAACTAATCTCACCGCCACCGCTATTTTTAACCTCACCAGAGCAAAACACACCGCTCATCCAAACTAAGCCTAAGAAGGATTAGTGTTGCATTGTGTAACTGCAGATGTGATAGCATGATAAATTGTGCTTTCCAAATGGAAAAGTTTGAGCTATTATGAAGCTTAAGAGGTATTTGGGATTGGATTGGGTGAGGTGAGAAAAAAAAAATCTAATTTAGAGATATTTGGCTCTTATAACATTTAAGATTTTGAAAGAATAAGAAGAAAGACACAAAAGTTCATTGATAAGTAAGCCTATCTATAAAAATATAAAACTAAGATAAGGCAAATTATTTAAAAACAACAATAGTTAAAAATATTTAAAATACAAATTAAATTCAAATTTTAAAATAGATAAAAATTAACTAAGATAATAGAAAAATAGAAAATATATTTTTCGAAAAGGTGAAAAAACTAAAAGGTTTAAATATGTTGTTAGTCTTTCTATTCTTTAAAAATTTGAAGTTTACTCTCTTTATTTTGAATTTGTAATTAACGTCCAATCGATAATATCGATAATGAATTTTCTTTAAATTTGAATAGTTTATATTTAATATTTAAAGATGTAATTTAAAATTAATCTTCAATTAATAACGTATTCAAATTTAATAATAGTAAACTAAAGTTATCGTCAATTAAGTTTTAAATTTTAAATTAGATAAAGATATCTTGAAGTTCCATAAAAAAAGTATAGAGAATAAATTTTAAATATATGAAAAATACAATAACTGTACATATAATCAAATCAAACTAAAAATGATAAATGAATCAAACTAAAAATGATAAATTATAGTAAATAAAGTCCTGACCAATGACAATCAAATGAGAAGAAATCTTACCTCGGACGCAAGATTGTATGATTTGTGGATGTTCTTCTTTATTAGTTATGGAAGTTCGTTGGAAATTAATATATTTGGTTCTAATCATTTTGCATGCTATCCTTCTGAATGGGAGGCCCTTTTTTGTATTATTTGCTGGCAGCTTTGGATAAGGAGGAACAATTATGTGTTTAATGCAGACTTTATTAAGAATGAAAGTGTTTTAGAAAAGAGTTACCGTATGAGGGAAAGTTATCTATATTCAAACTTTGGATCAATGGGGGCCTTAAGGCATTCAAAAGCTAAAACTTGTAAGTTGATCAGATGGATTCCACCGGATAATGAGTGACATAAAGTGAATAAAGTCCTGACCAATGACAATCGAATGAGAAGAAATCTTACCCCATATGCAAGATGTATATTTGTGGATATTCTTCTCTATCAGTTTTGGAAGTTGGTTAGAAATTAATATATCTGGTTTTAATCATTTTGCATGCGATCCTTCTAAATGGCAGGCCCTTTTTGGTATTATTTGCTGGCAGGAACAATTATGTGTTTAATGCAGACTTTATTGAGAATGAAAATGTTTTGGAAATGAGTTACCATATGAGGCTAAGTTATCTCTGTTCAAACTTTGGATTGATGGGGGCCTCAAGGCATTCAAAAACTAAATCTTGTAAGTTGATCAGATGAATTCCACCGGATGATGAGTGACATAAAGTGAATACTGATGGTGCAGTCTGCAAAGTGTTCGGGAATGCTGCTGCAGGTGGTCTGATCAGCGATCAGCATAAGACGTGGATTTCTGGTTTCTCAAGGAATATTGGTAACTGTTCAGTTATCGATGTTAAACTTTGGGGAGCTCTGAAAGGTCTTCAACTTGCTTGGAACCTTGGGTTGAAACAAATAATTCTCAAGTTGGATAGTATAGAAGCTATTCAAGAAAATGCAACTAATCAACATTACTCAACTCTGGCACGTAATATTAAGAACATGTTGTAACTTCCTTGGATGGTTAAAGTTATTCATACTTTTAGAGAGGATAATAAGATAATTGATGGTTAGCATTAATGGCATTATCAAGACTAGTGGGTAGGTAGTTTTTCATGGAATGAAGCCCTATAATCACTATATGATAATTATTTCGGAGTGACTTATCCATAAATAATTTAAGTTAATGATTTAATCATTCTCTTTATAAAAAAAAAAAAACTCATAGAACAAGGACCTTTTAAGAAAGGAGTATTTGACCTTGTTTTTTCTGATAAAATAGAAATAAAAAAATAAAAGGGAAATTATTGAAAAAGACTGGTAAACATATACCGCACTTCCTGACCCCTCCTTTCATTTCCCCTTCTTTTTATTCGTTTTTATTTTTTACTTTATTTTCCCCCTCTTTTTCTCTCTCTCTCTTTCTCTCCCTCTTCAGTTTCACTCTTCCCATGGCTTCTTTCTCTTCCTTTCCTTTCCCTGTAAGCCCCAATCTCGCTCTTTTTTATTTATTTTTCTCTATTCTCTTAAGGCTTTTTTCTACGTGTATGTATATTTTAAATTTTATGTTATTCTGAAGTTGCTTAGATAGATTTACAAATTGGGTTTACCGTTTTTTTGTTTCATTGTTGTTAATTTGCTTTGAATTGGAACTCTGGGTTTACTTCCCCCCCCCCCCCTATTTACCTGTGTTTTTTTATTGAATTTTGTTCTTTATAAGATGGGAAGTTGTTTTATTCTTTAATTTTTGTATTTGCAGTGACTTGTTCCTCATGGCTGATCTGACATGGGTTTTCGATTTTATCATGTCCACTCGTAATTTCAAGTGCGGTTTTTCTTTCCCAACTTGTATCTTTTTTTAATGGTTCTAGGTTTTGTCTGAAGACTTCAAGTGAGGGTATTGAAAATAGGTATGGTGAAAACGTTGAAACTAGTGGGAAGTTAGAGTTTTTGTTAGGTTTTTAGATTTTGGTTATATTTGTTTTATGATTTTATGAAGGTATTTGTAATGTTGGAATCATGGTGAATAGGTAGTAGGGTTTAGTTGGTTCTTTGTGTTTATTTTTCAAGTTTAGCTAAGGTGATATTGTGAAGTGGGAATGGTGGGCAAAGAGGATGCTCCTGTTAATCCTACTCCTAGGGCTCCATCATGTCAACTTTCTGGCTCTCGGAAAATGTTTTGGCGTTCGGCTTCGTGGTCCTCGTCCAGAACCAGTCTTCAAATTCCTGAAACTGATAAAGATATAGGAGCAGATACTAATGTTAACAATGGTACTAATGATGGACAAGCTCGTCGGTATCCTCCTCCTCCCTTAACCCCACGTTCGCAACAGAATTCTAAGGCCAGGTTGTGTTTGCCACCTCTGCAGCCGTTGTCGATTGCACGGAGAAGTTTGGATGAGTGGCCGAAGGCTGGTTCTGATGATCTTGGTGAGTGGCCACAGCCACCCACACCGAGTGGGAACAAGAGTGGTGAGAGGTTGAAGCTTGACTTATCATCGATTCAGTGGAGTAATGATAAGAATGGCGGGCTTATGAAAAGGGAAAAGATTGCTTTCTTTGATAAAGAATGCTCAAAAGTGGCTGAACATATTTATCTTGGTGGAGATGCCGTTGCAAAGGATAGGGAAATACTAAAACAGAATGGGATTACTCATGTTTTGAACTGTGTGGGATTTGTTTGTCCTGAGTATTTCAAGGCCGACTTTGTTTACAGAACTCTGTGGTTGCAAGATAGTCCATCCGAGGATATTACTAGCATACTTTATGATGTTTTTGATTATTTTGAGCATGTTAGGGAACAGAGTGGAAGAGTTTTTGTTCATTGTTGCCAGGGGGTATCAAGGTCCACATCACTGGTGATAGCGTATCTTATGTGGAGAGAGGGACAGAGTTTTGACGATGCCTTTCAGTATGTGAAGGCTGCAAGAGGAATTGCAGATCCAAATATGGGTTTTGCTTGCCAGTTGTTACAGTGTCAAAAAAGGGTTCATGCTTTCCCGTTGAGCCCTAGTTCCTTACTGAGGATGTATAGAATTGCGCCTCATTCGCCTTATGATCCTTTGCATCTAGTCCCTAAAATGCTGAATGATCCATCCCCTTCTGTACTGGATTCTAGAGGTGCATTTATTGTTCAGATACCTTCTGCAGTATATATTTGGATTGGTAAAAACTGTGAATCTATAATGGAAAGGGATGCACGAGGAGCTGTATGTCAGATTGTTCGGTATGAGAAAGTGCAGGGGCCTTTAATGATGATAAAGGAAGGAGAAGAACCAAGGGATTTTTGGAACGCCTTTTCAAATAATTTACCTTCGATGGACAAATCTGGAAATATAGTTGGGGTGGGGGAGTCAGCAGTTAAGATTTGCCCTGGTAAGAGGAAAGTGGATTCTTATAATGTTGATTTTGAGGTTTTCGAGAAGGCTATAAAGGGAGGTATTGTTCCTCCATTTGCTTCATCGGAGAATGAACATGAAACCCGCCTTCCTGCCAGAGAAAGCAGTTGGAGCATGCTTAGATGTAAGTTTGCCTCTGGCATAATGAAGGACTTTGTCTCTGCACCAAAGATATTGCTCTCCAGGATGTATTCAGATTCCATGATGATAGTTCGTTCATCATCACCATCATCAACATCATCCTCTTCGTCTTCCTCCCCTCTGTATCCCTCTCCTGATTCCAGTAGTTGTTCAACCTACTTTTCAGAGTCCTCTCTGGATTCACCTTCAGCTGTTTCAAATTCTTCTCAAGTTTCATCACCTTTGCATGGTTTTTCCGAATTGTCTTATGTTTCATCACAAACTTCTTCACACCCCACGTCTAATAGCTCAGGGTTTGTCAGTGTCAGTCTCACTTTTCAACCTCAGGCTGCATCTTCGCCCCTAAAAAAGGTTTCAACATCCCTTGCAGAAAGGCGAGGCAGTTTGTCAAAGTCTCTCAGGCTTCCAGTGCCAAGTGATAATGTACGAGAAGCAAGTGATCGGTCATCTTTTCTTGTCAAGCAAGTCAGGGACAGGAGAAATGACAATACTAGTTCATCTTGTGAGTCTGATATTGAAATTGTCTTTGATTCCAAGCATGGTGTGGGAAATGGAGAGGATGTTGTGATTGAAGGCTCCAATTTGAAGATATCTCCATGTAGAATAGCTAATATTGATCCAGATGATAGGAGATCTACTTTTGTTAGTACATATGAACCTCAAAAAATTCATTCTCCCCAGGATGGTTTTGTTTCTGCTGTTCCAAATAGAATGGAGGAAAGTTTTCCAGCATGTCCTGGTGTAATTCAACCTTTAGTATGGCGCTGGCCCAGTATAGACAAGATGACAAAATTTAATAGAAGTGATCTAGATTCAAAATCTGCTTTTGCAATTTTTTCTCCAGCTACAGCTGTAGGCAAAAATGAAGATAGGATTCTGTATTTTTGGATAGGGAAGTTTTATCATCATGAAAAAAACTTGATTCAGTTAGATAGCAGCCAGGTGCTAAGGGATAGAGATGATGTTGACTGGAACCAAGTTGGTTATGATGTTCTAACTCAAGTGGGTCTGCCAGAGGACACCCTTGTGAAGGTATGGGTTAATGTTATAAATATTTATGAGGGTAATTGATTTGCTATTTAAATCAAAGGATATAGTTATGTTTATGCCAGGGTCAAATCAAGTTTGGATCCCTCTTATTGTCTTTGAGTTTGATGCTTTTGTAGATGTAGAAAGCCTGTTTACTAATAGGAGAAATATATACGATTTGTCACTGAACTCTTTTTGCGTCACATTCTGTTTGATTTTGTTATGCATTCAGCCCATAGAAAAGAAACAAATAATCTGTACTACTTTCTAACTTTCTATTTTTTGTACATTGATTATCAACAGATTGTCAAAGAAGAAGAAGAACCAACAGAATTTCTTGAGTTGCTGAGGACATTTTAGCTCTGCTGCAATTAAGGAGAAACCTACAAGCCAATAGATTTTATAAATCATCTTCCCGTTTCTTCAAATGGCTTAATTTTGCTCTGGAATTTCAGGCATCAAGCCTAGTTCCCATGGCAAAACCAATGTGGTACTTAACCTTTTCTTCTATAATATCTTACTTGCTGTATGTAGTTTCAGAAAAAAATTCTGCTATATCTGTGCAATATAGTTTTGGTTTGGCAGCTTTTATGCAGATTGGTATGGTAAGCTTATGCTCCTTCCAGCATCAGCTGTATGCAAGGATTTTAAGATACTCCATGTAATGTTTCAACTAGGTTAAATTTTTTGCAGATATTCTGCAACATTGATATTCTTATGGTTTTCTAGGCCTCAATTGATCATTAGAGGGGTAGTTTCTTGTGATAGAATATCAAATTAGACTACCACAGGATTTCATTCCCATCATTTTCAGTGTTTACTCGGGAGCTAAATTTTGCACCACTCCATTGTCAGTATGAAAGCATGAAATAGACCTATGCGCAACTATTTTGATTGGCTGTGCTAGACTTTTGCATATATCTTTTCATATTCGTTGTAAAAGTTCACTTCCAGGTTGGTTTTTTTTACTTTATTAACTAGACTTCAGTTATATAGTTAGTACATGAGGAGAATGAGTTTAAAATGTCAATCAGAATATGTTGTCTATGAAGCTATTCTTTAGAGGTGTGGAATGGAGTGATTAAAAATGTTAAAAAATTCTCCATGTATGTAAAAAGCACAAGCATGTGATATTGAGCATTTTCAGCTGTGAAGTTTAGAGTTACAAGTGTACGCTGAAGCTTAATGCAGCTGTGGCTGTGGACCTTGATGACCTAGCAGTAAATTCTTTTTCAGTCATAGTTAGGTGGACAAGGTCACAGGCTTGAATGTTTTTGTGGTACACACTGAAAAACGTAGATTCTTGCCATCTATGGCCATTCACCTTTTTGACCACCGTCACTTTAATGGTTTTGGCTCAGTTTGTATTGGGAAAAACTTGCAATTGCATATTTTTCACTGTAGTAATGTCCAAGTAGGATGGTCAAAAGATTTACTTTCTCTTTCCAATATTGAAAAATCTAGGCAAATTTACGCTACCATGTTTACCTCATCATTTTGAATCTATAGATTGAAATGTTTTTGATTGTTTGCAGGTAACAGCTCTTTGGAAGGATCCTGTGGCAATTCAGCCTGGTTGTACAGCATCGTTAACACAGCCGTAACTGTTAGTCATTTGTTTCACAGACTGTTATTGTATATTAAGTGTTGGTAGAATCATTTGTTCCAGACAAAATAGATAGCCTGTAATTTCCCATCTTTTGGGCTACTTTATGTCTTCCAGTTTGCGCAAACTGTTCAATTCACTACTTTCTGCATAGGCAGGTTTTAACAGTAATTTTTCTCTAAATGCAAATTCTGGATTCAGAGCTTATCTCTCTCTTTCTTTGTTTTGCTTATATATGATATATTGTTCTGCCATTTTATGGGCTTGAAATTTGCCCATCGGTTCAAGAATTGAACATGTTCAAGTTTTTATGGATCAAGAAACACATAATCTCTCAAGTATAGATAAACTACTTGAAAGTAAGAGTTCTCTTTAGTGAATGTTCATTTGGTCCTTTCAAATGCCCTTGTAGGATGACCCGTGCTTAAAAAGCCCTTTATTCAAGCAAGCACTAACAGGGTTGGGTATTCAATGGAATTCCCGTTGGCTACTGTATTCGTGGCATCCACCACCGCCACCACCACCACCATGAATTTTAAGCTTCTAGTAGATGCTAAAGGGAGGAGGGTTCTGTATGCCAAAGCTACTATTATAAGGTTGGCTTGCATTAAAAGACATGGTTGAATGGCTTGCAAAGCTTTATGAGAGCTGAAAATTTGAGTGATGCTTGCATTCAGCCAGCAATAAACAAGGATACATTGTTGAAATATCTAAATCTTCAGGCATACAAATACAATCATTGGCAACACGTATTATACTGGTGTTTAAATGCTCGTAGAGACATTTGTCGATTTTATTATGAAAGTGATCCGGCACGTAGTTGCCCTTCTTGCTCTAATGACATGAACGACCCTGCAACATTTGTAATCCCCCTTCAAGTAAGCTCTCAACTTCATCTGGTGCAAAAGAGGGTGGCTACGTGAAAGGGTTTGTTATTTATAAAGAGAATGTGGTTAATGTAGGGCATTAATGAGAGGAGCAGCATGATCCCATTTGTTTATAAGTTGCTGTAAGAAACACAGGTTTCATGGCACTGGTCTGTTTTTTGTTTCAGGGTCTGGAGTTAATCAAGGCATCGCCTACAGTCCAAGACTCTGTCAGCTGATGTATTGTTTAATTGATTTCATATTTTAGATGTCTCTTGAAACTGTTTTGAACTCAAATGGTTCCTGTTATTATGTTGCTTTGAACGAAGAGGCAAACAAGGTTTTTGAAAACCATTTTCATTATATAAATTCGGCCATGGAAATGATAATTTCGGGAAGAAATACTTCAACGAGGGAGAAATTCATTGTGTAGAGTTTAGAGGGTACTGTGTTTTATGAAGATTAACGCATGAAAAATAAGGGGAAATGAGGTGGTGAAGTGTGTGAATTGGCAGAAGAACCTTAGAAGCTTGAGATAACTCCCACATCAGTAAGAAACATAAAGCAGCGCCCAACAGATTAATATAAATAAAAGCGCAGGAGAAGGCTAAAATCACGGAGCCGTGCGGTGAGCACAGAGCGAACTATTCTTTCGCCTTTTACTAAAGGATACCGTGTGCTAGCCGCCCAAAGCGGCATACGCCAGTTTTTGGAAGGTTGTTCCTTTCTGGAGCGCCTCACTAATATCTAGTCTTAAATTATAAATTTTTGTGTAGTTGTCGTATGTATGGAACTGTATATTGGACGAAATGTTGGAAGCTTCAAATTGTGCTTGAGAAATTATTTTGAATTTTGTATGTTTAAAGGGTTAGTTTGGTGCTATTTATTTATTTCTAAATATTTTCTTTTAAGATTCAAATATCTTCGCTAAATAATTTCTGCCAGGTTTCTTTTTGACCTTTACTTTTAAGTTATTTTTAGTTAGAGATTTAATTTTATATTTTAATTTTGCATTATTTACTTTTTCTTAAACACGTTTTTAGCACAAAAAAGAATCTAACAAATATGTTGGAAAATTAAAATGTAGAGACATTAAATTCTATATTTAAATACTAATGGTCTTATTTCACTTTTGATCCTTCTACTATGCTCATATTTTGGATCTAATTTTTGTAATCTACTATTCCAAAATGATATTAGCTGGTCCAACCTTAATTATTTGGATAAAAATATTGATATAAAATAAGTCTAAAAGAAATCTATTTTGACATAATAGAAATGATTATTTTAAGTTAAAAAAATCGACTTTAACACTTTTAATAAAAAATAATTAAGCGTGTGAACTATGTAGATTAATTAAAGAAGAGGGATTGAATTATGTTAAATGTTAAATTCAAACAAATTAGAGGGACTATAACCACAATTTGACATAAAACGCCATTGTTTTCGTTTCATTAACCAGACTTCAGTTATGGAGCATGACGAGAATGGGTGCAAGATGTAAAGCACAAGCACATAATGTTGAGCGTTTTCAGCAGCGAACCTCAAAATTCCACACAGATACTGAAGCTTAATGTAGCTGTGGCTCTTCACCTAGGTGACACAGCAGTAAAATCTTTTTCAGTCGTAGTTGGGTGGACAAAAAAAGGTCACAGGCTTGAATGTTTTTGTGGTGTGTCACTGAAAAGATGTAGATTCTTTTCTTCTATGGCCATTAACTTTAAAGGTTTGGCTCAGTTTTGTGTTGGACATTCACTGAATTCCCATCACCGCCCACCACCACCTGAGTTTGAAGCTTCTGGGTTTACAAACTTTTATGAGACAGCTGAAAATTTGAGTGGTACTTGCATTCAGCTAGCAATGGTAATTTAGGAAAGTGATCCAACATATAGTACTTGCCCTTCTTGATCTAAAGACGACTAACCCCCCAAATAAGATTTCAAGTTTCAACTTCATCTGCTGCAAACATGAAAGGGGTCGTTACTCGTTACTTATAAAGAGTAAGTGGTTGAGGGGAGGATCATTATCCCATTTGTTTGAAAGATACCGTAAGAAACACAGGTTTCATGGCACCGGTCTGGTTCTTTTTTCAGGGTCTACTGTTACTGAAGGCATCGCCTACAGTTATGTCTCTTGAAATCTGTTTTGAACTTAAGATGGTTATCATTTATATTTCTTTGAACGAAGAGGCAAACAAGGATTTTCGAAAACCATTTTCATTGCATAAATTCGGCCATGAAAATGATAGTTTTGGGAAGAAATACTTCAATGAGGGAGAAATTCATTGTGTTGAGTTTAAAGGGTACTGTGTTTTATCAAAGATAACGCATGAACAATAAGGGGAAACTCTGCAACTATTTTTCAAAAGGGGAAACGTGGTGAAGTGTGTGAATTGGCAGAAGAATTGCAGAAGCTAGAGATGAGTAAATCCCACATCCGTTACGAACTGAAAGCAACGCCCAACAGAGTAATATAAATATAAGCTCAAGCAGTATTGAAAGGCACGGAGCTGTGCGGTGGGCACAGAGCGAACTATTCTTTCGCCTTTTACTAAAGAATACCGTGTGCTCGCCGCTTATTGCGGCATACGCCTATTTTTGGAGGGTTGTTCTTTTTAAGATCGCCCAACAAATTTTTAGTTTAAATAATATCTTGGTATATTAATCTGAAGGTGCTGTTATCTATTGGTGGAGGTTGGCGAATTTATATTATCTCCTATTATCAGAGATGATAACAAGGGTTATTTTTTATTATCTTGGGTTAAAGAAGTTGATAGAAATAACACGGATCAGTTTACCTTTTAACAATTAGGTAAAAAAGTAGAATGTTTGGATAGTAGTAAATGAAAGTAAAAGAAAATTGGTTACCTTGAGTGTATATATATACAGGTAGCATAATATAAGTAAGTTTATAAAGAATCTATGATTCTAACTTTTGTAAACATTGTAACATAATATAAGTAAGTTTTGAAGCCTAACAAAGTTTCTAAAACTACAAATTTTCTTGTTAGAATTTAGAACCATAGGTGTTCTTTGAGCTCTAACATATGCTATTTGTACACATATACACTGAATTAGATATTCACCAAAAACAATCTTTATGGTATATCTTAAATTAAAATCATATTCTGCCATACTGAATCAAGAAAAAAGGAGCTTCCTACAATTTATAAGGAAATCTACTATCTGTTGGTTATTGAATCAGTATACACCAACCCTACACTACAATCTACCTTGCACAGTGATGAGGAATCTCCTTTGACAACCATGGGAAAATAATAAATGTGGGGTTATTGAAAGTTCCCATCAAAGTCAAGCATATCAATTCTCTCAATTAGATGACAAAAATAAATGATAGTTAAACTTGGGATAGTTGAGCCCTCACCCTAGGTCAATTAAACAATAGTTAAACTTGTAGGCAAATTTGGGGAAAAAATGTACTTAAATTATAATAATTACCTAGATTGATGATGATATATAACTATCATTCCTTTGTGATTCATTTTGATTGTTGTCATCTTGACTTGGTTGATATGTATGAGACGAGCGATTGTTTCTTAAGGCGATTTCTGAAACACTAGCACATCAGTAAGTGCCTGTTAAAAGAAATGAATATATATATATATATATATATATATATATATATATAGTGACTTAATAGTAACATTACAATAAAGTTTATATACTATACCTTTATGACATCCATATTACACATTTACATTAATAATAAATAAAAACAACAATAAATATACATACTATACCTCTAAAGGTTTACGGTGTTGTCCCTGCAATGGCATCATCAAGCTCTCCAATTTTTTTTGTAATCTTTCAATCTTAGCTTCCATGGTTTTTATCTCTTCATTACTTGCTGCTGGTTGTGAAGCACCAAGTCCATGATTAGAGCAAGTAGGAAGGGTTCCCATACAACCAACACGCCCTTTTTGTCGTGGTCCTTTCAGAATCAAGTTGTTGGAATTGAAATTTGAACTTTCTTATTTGTAGTGTTTCCTTCTTAAAAGTATGTATAAGAAGAAATTACAGTTCACAAATGTAAATGATAAGAAATTCAAATGTAGAGTACATTCTTGAGGATCGTTCTACTTGTTGCTCTTGAGATTATTCATCCAATGGTTTATGTTGATATTTGTAATTTTTTTGGTTTATTTTAACACTTTAACTTAAAAGGGATAGTTGTCTCTTGAAAGGATATCACAAATTCAATCAATCGAATTTATAATTGGTAGATCATTTTAGTTGATAAATTTTGATAAGTTTTTTCTTCAAATTATTTAAATTATGAAGAAAAATGTTATTTTAATAAATAATCATTATTAAAATAAATTAAAAAAACTTAATTAAATTTATCACCTAAAATGATCTACCAATTATAAATTCCGATTAATTTGGATTATAAAACAATTATTGTAGGATGTTAAGATATAATAAGTTGGTTAAGAAAGCAGTTATAGTTAGCAGAATTGTTAAGCTGAATTGTTAAGAGAGGCAGTTAGTTTTCTCTGGCTTTGTATTAAACCAAGTTTAGAGACTAAGTTCAAATTGAATAATACTACTGCATTAGTTTTCTTTAGTTACCTATATTTGTTTTGTGGTATCAGTCGCTAGGGGTTCTTGATCATGGCAACGACAAATTTTGCTGCTTCAGAATCTGCTGAATTGCATGGCTCGGTATTTGCTGCTGATCGTGTGGTGAATTTGTTTCCTCGGCATGACGTCGTGAAGCTTGATGAATGAACATTTCTTCAATGGAAGCAACAGGTTCGATTTATTGTAAATGGCTATGATTTGTTTGGTTTTCTTGATGGATCTGTTTTTGCGCCGTTGAGATTTGTGCAAGCACCGGATGGTGCCCTTATGCTCAATCCGGCGGCATCCGTGTTTCAGCAACAGGATAATCTCCTCACTTCGTGGCTTCTCTCCACCATAAGTTCGACAATTCTATCCTCTTTTATGGATGTCCAATCTACATATGATGTATGGACTACGATGTTGGCGATGTTTGCGGTCGATACATATCTACGACAGTCACAGTTGCGTAATGAACTTCACTCTCTCAAGAAAGGGAGCTTGTCGATCCGTGACTATGTTGCGAAGTTAAAAGGTTTGTGTGCTCTCTTGGAATCCTCTGGAACCTCCATCTCAATGGCAGAGCAGACGACGGTGCTGCTTGCGGGCCTTCCGTCTGAATTTGAAGGCGTGGTGGCCTCTGCCTCGCTGTCTTCGACTCCTCTACCGTTTCAGTGTCTGGTGGATGCTCTAATCGAGTGCGGGACTCGAAAAGTTCAAACAAATTAAGAAGTAGTTTATGCCGCAAACCTGGTGGAAGATGCGTCGCTGCAGATCACGGATGGTTCGACGCGCGGGGGCCGTTCGGGTGTACGTGGTCATGGTAGGAACTTTCGGCCGCGTCTCCAGTGTCAGATCTGCTCCCGATTCAGTCATGTTGCTCAGCGTTGCTATTATCGGTACCACCGTGACGACTCTTCTCCGATGCAAATTCAAATGTCGACTTCTCGTGATTCTAGGGATCCTGACTGGTCTTCACAACCAAATACATGACCTAGGTTTTCGAACCTTGGTCAAAATGGCTATGGCACTAGTCAAAATAATTTTTCTTCTGGTCAAAATTGCTATGGATTTGGTCAAAATAATTTTGCTCTTGGTCAAAATTGTTATGCTGATGGATATAATGGTTTTCGTGAACAGCATGGAGGACCGAATGTTGGTTGGCCCAGGCCGAATGTTGAGTGCCATGTGTCTAGGCCACAAACTCTTGGGCCGTATGATAGTGGGCCCAATGGTGGAGAAGATGGTGGTTTTAGGCCTATGTCTGGTGTTGGGCCGAATGCTCCTCCAATGCCCACTAATCCCATTTTGAATAATGTGCAGATTGATCCATCTATCCCGACTGGTAATATAGTGGGTCCGTGGCGTACTAAGCCACGTGCACGTGTGATTTCCGCATCAAATCCGTGTTTTGGGCTTCCTAGAGTGGGAGATTTACATGCGTCAGACTATTCTGATCCGTCTGTCTTTGGCTCGCATATAAACTCCACACAACATGGAGTGAGTGGGGATGGCTTTGACTCGCCGGTTTCTGGACCAGTTGGCACGTCATCCTGGTAACCGGATTCTGGTGCCAGCAATCATGTGTGTCGAGATTCGTCAGCTCTGCATAATGTCGTTCCTTATTCAGGTACTCCTCTATTCTAATGGGTGATGGTATGCCTGCTATGATATCGTCTGTTGGTCAAGGTGTGTTGCCGACATGGTCTAGGTTACTTCAGTTGTCTAATGTTTTATGTGTTCCAGCTATTCGAAAAAAATTATTATCAGTATCACAATTTGCAACTGATAACGGGGTTTTTTTTGAATTTCACTCTACTTACTGTGTGATTAAAGACAGCATGACACATGAGATTTTGCTGACGGGGCATATTCATAATAGGCTATATCAGTTCTCTATGCCAGATGCTTCTGTTCCTATTACGTGCCATCCGTCTACTACTCCGGTTGAATGTTCAACTTAGACTGCCGACAGTGAGTTGTTTTTGCTATGGCATAAACGTCTTGGACATCCGTCGTCAACCATTGTTAAGAATGTTCTACATAAATGTCATTTTCATATGAATAAAATTGCTGTTAGTGATGTTTGTACTGCTTGTAAAAAGGGAAAGTTTCATAAGTTGCCTTTTCTGGTTTCCACTACTGAATATACTGATCCCTTCTCGTTGGTTGTATCGGATGTATGGGGACCTGCCTCAATTGCCTCTGGTAACAATTGGTACTATGTGTCGTTTATAGATATGAGCTCTCGATTTACTTGGGTGTATCTAATTCGGCAGAAATCTCAGGTTGTGACCTGCTTTATTCAGTTTTAGAAACTTATTCAGACACAGTTTGGCAAGACCATCAAGTAGTTCTAGAGTGACTAGGGTGGGGAGTATTGAGCGTTGGCTTCGGTTCTGGCTTCTCAAGGCATCATCCATCGCATTTCATGTCCTCATTCTTCTAAACAAAATGGTGTTACCGAGCATAAACATCAACACATTGTGGAAATGAGACTTACTATTTTAGCTCAAGCAGGACTTTTAATGGAGTTCTGGGCATATGCGTTTACATGCGCAGTTCATTTAATAAATCACATTCCCACACCAATGCTGGATGGTCATACTCCATATAGAGTTATTTATGGGTGTGATCCTACTTATGATCATTTGCGTATTTTTGGATGTTGTTGCTATCCATATTTGCGTCCGTTTCAGCGTCACAAGTTAGAGTTTCGGTCTCAACCGTGCACGTTCTTGGGCTATAGCTCGTGTCGCAAAGGGTACCAATGTCTTTTACCTAATGGTCGAATTATTGTCTCTCGTCATGTAGAGTTTGATGAATTACAGTTTCTCTCTCCGACGTCTATATCACAATCTACTTAGGAGGTGAGTACTATATCTACTTATTTTCCTGTGCTTGAGACTAATCCGTCTTGTCAAAGGAACTCAGTAACTGGTCTTGTTTACTCGAGTACTGTGCCTGGACCTTTGAGTACTCAGAATGTAGTAGGTGTTAGTCCAAAAAATACTAACTTTCATCATACTCCTCCTTGGATGAGTCTTCGATTCCTCAGAATGGAGTAGATAATTCTCATAGTAGTTCATTTTACTCTGGCGATCAGTCTCCCACACCTGTTGTTCCAATTCTGTCTGTTCCTACAGGACCAGAGGTTTCTGTGCCTAACACGAATGTTCATCCCATGACTACTCGGTCAAATGTTGGTATTTTTAAGCCCAAAGTTCTTGCTGTTGAAGTTGTAGAACCATCAACGATTGAGGAAGCTGTTACTAGCCCTAAGTGGCAGACTGCTGCTCAAGCTGAGTATGATGCCCTGATTCGTAATGGTACCTAGGAACTTGTCCCTATGCCATCAGGTCGCAAAGTTATTGGCTACAAATAGTTGTTTAAATTCAAGAAAAACCTGGATAGTACGGTTGAATGGTACAAAGCACGTCTAGTTGCGAAAGGCTGTTCTCAAGTCCTGGGTTGTGATTTTCAAGAAACGTTTAGTCCAGTGGTAAAACCTGCCACTATAAGGGTTATTTTGTCGATCGCGGCTACTAAAGGATGGTCGCTTCGACAAGTTGATGTCAACAATGCCTTCTTAAATAGTGATGTTGATAATAAAGTGTTTATGTAGTAACCTCCGGGATATGTTAAGCTTGGTTTTGATGGGAGACCCTTGGTCTATCGGTTAAAGAA
This sequence comes from Gossypium raimondii, assembly GCF_025698545.1. Lineage (NCBI taxonomy): Eukaryota > Viridiplantae > Streptophyta > Magnoliopsida > Malvales > Malvaceae > Gossypium > Gossypium raimondii. Next base: position 56,910,184 of record NC_068574.1, read on the forward strand.
TGCCTTATATGGTCTGCATCAGGCTCCACGAGCTTGGTTTGAGAAGTTGAGAACGTTTCTTTTGACAGTTGGGTTTGTGGGTTCAAAGTCGGACGCCTCTTTGTTTGTTCACGTCCACTCTGACTCCACCCTCTATGTTCTTGTGTATGTTGATGACATAATCATAACTGGTGATTTGACGTCATCTATTGACTGGTTTGTGAAGTTGCTGAATGATGAGTTCTCGTTGAAAGACATGGGTGATCTGCATTATTTCTTGGGGGTTGAGGTTACCAGATCCTCATCAGGGTGTCTTCATCTCTGTCAAAGGAAGTACATCCGGGATATGTTGAAGCGTAGTGGTTTGTCTAATGCTAAAAGTGTTCATACTCCCATGACTAGCTCGTCACATATTTCTAAGAATGACGGTGATCCTCTATCCAATCCAACTGAGTATAGGAGTCTGGCTGGTGCGTTAAAGTATGTTGTCATTACTAGGCCTGATATTGCATATGCGGTTAACAGGATTTGTCAGTTCATGCATAATCCTACCACAGTTCATATGATTGCTCTTAAGAGGATATTGCGGTATTTGTCTAGTACTCTTGATTTTGGGATTGTCTTTCGTCGGTCTGATTCTCTGTCTCTAGTTGGGTTTTCGGATGCAAACTAGGGGTTGGATTTCGATGATCGGCGATCTACTTCAAGATATTGAGTGTTCTTTGGGTCCAATCCTGTCTCGTGGTCCTCTAAGAAACAACAGGTGGTGTCTCGGTCTACGGCTGAAGCTGAATATCGCAGTCTTGCTGCTATCATCAGTGATGTTTTGTGGTTACTTTCGTTGCTTTAGGAGTTACACATTAGGTCTGCTACTCCACCTAATATCTGGTGTGATAGTTCCAGTGCCGTAGCAGTTGCTACCAATCCTGTGTTACACTCCAAGATTAAACACGTGGAGTTAGATCTGTTCTTTGTTCGTGAAAATGTTGCTGATGGTTCTGTTCTGGTCGGGGAAGTTCTTGCGTCTGATCAAGTTGCTGATGTCTTAACTAAACCACTCTCAGTTTCATATTTCACTCGATTTAAGAATTTTCTTCGGGTCGTTTCGGTGGAGAAGATGGATGCATGTTAAGATATAATAAGTTGGTTAAGAAAGCAGTTATAGTCAGCAGAGTTGTTAAGCTGAATTGTTAAGAGAGACAGTTAGTTTTCTCTATAAATATACACGGCTGGCTTTGTATTGAACCAAGTTTAGAGACTAAGTTCAAATTGAATAATACTACTGCATTAGTTTTCTTTAGTTACCTATATTTGTTTTGACTAAAGAAAACTAATGCGAGTATTATTCAATTTGAACTTAGTCTCTAAACTTGGTTCAATACAAAGCCACCGTATATTTATAGAGAAAACTGACAGTCAACAATAGAATCAAGCAGACTCAAGCAAGTATCTTGTCGAGCAAGCCTCGAAACTTCTTGAGCAAACAAACAATTTCGAGTTAAAGAAAGAAGAAAATAAGTGGGAAATTTGAGAGAATATTGATGAACAAAAGCGACTTGATTCATACAAAAACAATGGCTTGAAGCGATTACATAACTCAAGCATAAGGCTTGTCAAAATCAACAAGTAATTACCTACCTCCACTAATTACATAGAAACTTGAAATCTTAGCTTGTAAACTTATACAAAAGCGTGTTTCTGACTCATACATAAGCTAATTACATCAATCGAAAGCTAACTTAGTTAGAAATGAACTAACACTCATTTCATCAACTAAATATAACAAAATGAACAAAATGAGCTTGCATCGTTGACCCTTGCATCTGTTCCACTTTGCTTGGTCTTCATGGCTCAGTATGGAATCGAGTGTTGGCTTCATGTGACCAACTTCAACACTCCTCCTTGGTTAGCATGGTGCAAACACCTAATTTTCTTCTTAAATGCTCAAACCTTGTGACATTAAGGGCTTTAGTCAAAATGTCGCAAGTGGTCCTCTGAATTGCGGTGAATTAGCTTCACTTCGAGCTTGCTCCATTTCTCGAACAACATATAGCTTAATGCTAAAATGCTTTGTTCTTCCATGGAACATGGATTTTTGGCAATTGCAACGATAGATTGATTGTCACGGAAGATCTCTGTTGCTTCCCTTTGATCCATATTCAAATCACCAGATTTTCCTAAGCCAAATGGCTTGGTTGGCGACACTTCTTTGCGCCACATACTCGCTTCGTGAGAGATTGTGCCACCGGACTTTGCTTCTTGAGCTCCAGCAGAACATATTTGAACCAAGGTTGAAAGCATACCCGAGGTGCTTTTCATGTCATCTATCGATCCAGCCCAGTCACTATCAGTGTACCCAACTAGATTTAGATTTCCTTTCCTGCTGTACCTTAAGCCATAGTCCAAAGTGCCTTTGACATATCTGAGCACTCTCTTGGCAGCCTGGAAATGCTTCTCATTGCAACAATGCAAGAACCTTGAGAGCAATCCTACAGCATACATTATGTCTGGTCTAGTGGCAGTCAAGTATAGCAAACAACCAACTAGACTCCTGTAGGTAGTTTCACATACCTTCTCAAAATTTCCTTGGCTCGATAGTTTTTCTCCAACAGCAACAGGTGTTTTAGTTGGTTTGCTGTTTTGCATGGAGAACTTGGTCAGAATCTTTGTGGCAAAGCTCTTCTGACTTAAAAATATCCCATTCTGTGCTTGAGTCACCTCCATTCCAAGAAAATAGGACATCTCCCCAAGATCAGACATTTCAAACACCTCTTGCATCTTGGTCTTGAAATTAACCAGCACTGCTCGATCTCCTCCTGTCACCAGCAGGTCATCAACATATAGGGACACAATGAGTTGTGTTTGTGTCCCTTGCTTCTTGACATACAGTGTTGGCTCACTCTTGCTTCGATTGAATCCCAGATCAGTCAAGTAGCCATCGATTCTGCTGTACCAAGCCCTTGGAGCCTGTTTTAAGCCATATAGGGCCTTCTTCAATTTGTAGACCATATGCTCTCTCCCAGCTATTTCAAACCCTTGTGGTTGTTCAACATAGATGTCTTCATCTAAAAACCATTGAAAGGCTGATTTCACATCGAGTTGATGAATTTTCCATTCGATTTGGTGCTAAGGCAATCAATGATCGATGGTGTCGAGCACAGCCTTTGGTGCAAAGGTTTCAGTAGTCCAAGCCATACCTCTGATTGAACCCTTGACAACCAACCTTGCTTTCAGTTTGTTCAAGGTACCATCAGCATTTTGCTTGGCTTTGTACACCCATTTCACCCCAATCACCTTCCTTTTGGTGGCCTTTCAACCAATTCCAGTGTCGGTTCTTCTCAATCATCTTGATCTCCTCACCATTGCTCGCTTCCACTCTTCTTGAGCTTGACCTCTTCAAAGTTACTTGGTTCAGCTATGGCTATATGAGCCCTTTCATAAATCTCGGTCATTGATCTTGTTCCTCCATTGGTTCATCATCAATGTCCATTTCAGAACACTTTGTTCGCTCGACTTGGTTTGTTGTAAGTTCTTGAAACTTCCTCGTGTTCATGCCTTTCCGGTTCAACATGACCTTTCATCAAATACCACATCCACCTTCATCGACACTTTGTTTGTTGAAGGATCCAAGATCCTATAGCCTTTCTTAACAAGATCTTGTAGCCCACCGAAGACCGTGTCGAGCCCTTTCGGACAATTTGTCCCTTTTAACGGCGGTACATGTGTGTAACATATGCATCCAAAGACCTTCGGATGAGCGGTGATGGCTTGAAGCCAAACCAGGCCTCGAATGGAGTCTTCGATCCAAAGCCTTGGTTGGAAGTCTATTTTGAATGTATGTTGCAAGTGTTAAGCGCTTACGCTTATAGTGCTTTAGGCGATTCTTACGAATCATTAAGCACTGGCCATATCCATTAGGCTCCTATTCTTCCTTTCACTTACACCATTACATTGAGGTGTATAAGTGTTGGTAAGTGGTGTTTGATGCCGCCTTATCACGAAGGCTTGGAACCGGTGAGGTGTACTCGGTCCCATTATCGACCTTATGGTCTTGACTTGCTTGACTGTTTACATCTCAGCAGCTTTTAAACTTCCAAAACACGGTGGCCACTCGATTTACTTTTAAGAAGTAAAGCCAGCAATATCTAGAGAAATCATCAACAAAGCAAGATGAAGTACTGTTTCCACTTAGTGACTCGATCCTCATAGGGCCACACACATCGGTGTGCACCGGTTGGAGTTTTTGAGGCTCTCGGGCTTGATTCATGGGAAATGGCAATCGCTGTTTTCCTAGTGACACACTTCACACACATCATCATGGTCCACCGAGTTGATGAAGTTTTCACCAGTCTTCTCGACCATTCGCCATCGATCCGAAGTTGGCATGTCCCACCTTTGATGCCACAACTTAGATTCATCGATGTGGTTGTGTAGGCAATGTCGACTTCTTTGTCCGATCAACCACAAAGCTCTTATCACCATAGGATCGCCATCGGTTTGGATCCACTTGGATCACCGATTTGGCAATCGCTTGTTCTTGAACACCACAGAGTAACCTTTCTCCAACAATTGAGCTATCTTTGAGTAGGTTTCTATCAATTTCGAGCACCGAGGAGCACATTTGAGATCATTTTGCACTTTGTGGGAGTGCATATCAAGACATCACCTTTGCCTTGACTTGAATAAAGTGCCCATTACCAATTTTGACTTTGGTTCTACAGTTTACGTCTAAAGACTTGAAGATTGCAAGATCGGTGTCATGTGATTGGTGCATCCATCGTCTAGGAGCCAACCGGATGAGAGCCTTTCTGAGCGGTGAGCATGACACAGCAAAGATTTGCTCCTCTTGGTCACTGTCCTCCTTAGCTACTCGAGCCTCAGCTTTCATCTGTTGAGACTGGTTCTGTCTTGTTTTGGTCTTGCTCTTGCAAACTCTCTCAACATGACCCTTCTTCTTACAATCTTGACACGATGATCTGGATTGAACCAGCATTTTCTTCGGATGACCACCCTTCTGCGGTGCTTGCAAGTTTGACCTTCTCTTCTCAGACATCATTCTTTGGCTTGTCTCTCAGCCTTCTTGCCTTTGTAGGCGATTTGTCCTTGCTTGAAAGGCACCTTCTTGATGCTCTTCCGGTCTACTTGCTCTCCTCGCTCTTGAGCATATAGAGCATTGATCAACTCGGTCAGGAAATGGTGGGAGATCCTTGAGTCCTCGAGAGATGAGATTTTGCCTCATACCTCTCGGCGAGTTGCTATTACTTTCTCCACTATCCTAGCTTCATTAAAGCGCTCTCCAAGGAGCTCGATGCTATTAACCACGCCATAATCCCGTCGAATATTGCTTGATGGTTTCTTCTTCCTTCATCTTTAAATTCTCAAATCTCTCCTCAAATTCAATAACTCTTTCGCCTTGTCCTCTCGTCCCTTGAAACTCTTCTTGCAACTTATCCCAGGCTGTTTTGGTGATTCACAGGCCATAATCCTTGTGAAAATCACATCGACCTTGAGTTCGAATGCAAGACATGGCCTTGTGCCTCTTGGTCCTCTCATCAAGATGTCTTTTGATCGAGCCTTTGTTGGATTGCCTCTAAGTGGTTACGGTTCAACATCTGAGTTGACCACCTCCCACGGATCATAAGCTGCAGGTAAGTCTTCATTTTGACCACCCATATGTGATAGCCTTCTCCATTGAATACTTGAGGTGCGGTGGTGAAAAGCTTGATGAAGCCATGGATTTGTATAATGGTCCCTTAAGAAATAAGCTCTAGATACCAATTGTTGGTGCAACAATAGAATCAAAGACTCAGCAAGTATCTTGTCGAGCAAGCCTCGAAACTTCTTGAGCAAACAAACAATTTCGAGTTAAAGAAAGAAGAAAATAAGTGGGAAATTTGAGAGAATATTGATGAACAAAACCGACTTGATTCATACAAAAACAATGGCTTGAAGCGATTACATAACTCAAGCATAAGGCTTGTCAAAATCAACAAGTAATTACCTACCTCCACTAATTACATAGAAACTTGAAATCTTAGCTTGTAAACTTATACAAAGCGTGTTTACAGACTCATACATAAGCTAATTACATCAATCGAAGCTAACTTAGTTAGAAATGAACTAACACTCATTTCATCAACTAAATATAACAAAATGAACAAAATGAGCTTGCATCAGCAGCCCTTGCATCTGTTCCAGCTTTGCTTGGTCTTCATGGCCTGTATGGAATCGAGTGTTGGCTTCATGCTGACCAACTTCAACAAAAACTAACTGCCTCTCTTAACAATTCAGCTTAACAACTCTGCTGACTATAACTGCTTTCTTAACCAACTTATTATATCTTAACATAGGATCTCATATTTCGCCACCTCCACCACCGAAGCTTCTGATAGATACAAAAGGGCAAAGGGTTATATATGCCGAAGCTGGAAAAGATTTTGTTGATTTTCTCTTCAACCGTTCAACGTATTGTTATTGCCTGTTAGTACTGTTACGAAGTTGCTGGAAAAAAAAAATGCATGGTTGGATCCCTTGGAAGCCTTTACTAAAGCGTCGAAAAATTGAATGATTCATTCTTTCAGCCGACAACAAACAAGAACATCTTGTTGAAACCTAAATATTCTTCATGATTAACGGCCAATACTCCTGCCTGTCTTGTTGCCAGGCATTCAATCATCAACACCACAAAGCTTTTACAGTGTTCATATGGTCTTAAAGGATCATCATCGTATGATTATTATGATGGACTGTGCGGTAGGAGGAATTGTATTTTGTATTACACAAATGATTCGACAGCAACTTGCTCTTGTTGCTCTGGGATCATGAACATCCCTGCAACATTTGTACACCTCCCACCAAACAAAGTTTCAACTTCATTGCCTACTACAAAGGAGGGTTACGTGAAAGGGGTCGTTATGTATACGATCATGGACGATCTTACGGTCACGCCGATGTCCACTATTTCGATCATAGCTATGCTACATGAGTTCAACCTCTGTTTATAAGTTGCTGTAAGAAACATACAGGTTTGATAGCTTTGATCTGTTTTTACGTTTTGTTTCAGGGTTTGGAGTTGTTGAAGAGCATCGCTAGAGTCGAAAACTGTGCTTACTGCTGTATCCCTTACCAATTAAGTACTTAATATTAAAGCCTTTAAAAAAATTAATCCGGCCAATGAGTTGATGCCACGCATGTGGCTTTGATATTTTCATAATATATTTTTTTCAAAAATTAATATTAGAATTAAATTGTTTTAATTTAATTTAATAATGTGGCGACCTCTCTTTCCTCCCAATCTCTCGTTAACTAACTTTAAAAATGTTTTAGGGTCTGAAATTTAAGTGAATTCCTATCAATGTTTAAGGTTGGGTATCAATGGTTTTAAAGAGGGAACCAGTGGCGAATCTGGGGTGGTAGGGGTCCCGGCTGCCGGCTCCGTAAAATTATTATTTAAGCTTTTGGATTTAAAAAAAAAATTAAATTAGTAAAGGTAAAATTATACTTTAGCCCCCTAAAATTATAAAAATTTGATTTAATCTTTTAAAAATTATAAAGATATAGACTATAAAAAATTAAAATTTCATTCGTCCCCCTTAAAATTTTTTTCTGACTTCGCCCCTGGTAAGAACCGCCATTCACTAAAGAAGAAGAATTTGACGATGGGTCTGACTTGATGATGACAACTTTTTAGTCGGTGATGAAATCTTTGGTCGGTGACTTAGTAATTAGATTATAATATACTCAGTAAAAAATTTATATAACAAATGTGTTTATAGAAAATATTTTAAAAATTAAATGAAGCATTAATTGAAATTATATATGCATTAAAAATTATGATATTTTGTGCTCAAATACTATTAAATGTAAATTAATTGAAATAATAAAATAGGTATCCCCACAACAACATTTATTATTATTTTACCTTGAAACCATTTAATTTTATAAAGAACAATTGTCGAGAATTACTCAATTGAGTAAATTCTTTAAATATAATATAAATATAGAAAAGTTGGATTAGATTTTCATCAAGAAAATAATTAAAAACTAAAACTAAAATTAAAAATTGAATCTTTGATTTAAATAAATTAGGAAAATAAAATATATATAAATATATATTTAGAGGTAACTGTTTGACTTAACATATAATCTCAAATCCTTGTTGCATTTCCATTGTAGCTATACAATGTCATTATAAGTTCTCCGGTGTTGGCTAAGTTGTTTGATTTTAGTTTTATAGAAACTTATGTATAATTGATATTTTATTTTTGAATCAAATAAATTGTTCTTTATATCAGTTCATATGTATTTGCACTCGAAATATATGATTGCTGTATGTGAAATAGTCTGGGTACATTTCAAAGTTGTTGCATGAATACCATTGGTTTCTTTTGGTATGGTAGCAGCTGGTTCTTACATAACAATTTATATCTTGATGAGATTGTTAGCAATCGCAGGTGCTACGACGGCCCTGCCTTAGATCCGGTCATTACTCGGCGAGTTCGCTAATAAGTTCATCTCTTGCCTAGTCATTGGTGTTTGCTTCAAAAATGGTTTATCTGACTAGTATCAGAACCCCCGTATTATTGTTATATTTCATGATTTGTCAATTGATTATGTTTTATTTGTTGATATCGGTATGCCATCGTAAATCATTATCCGGCTACTAGTTATTTAATTCCTCAGACTGGGTTTCTTGGCAAGGTCTTGCTAGTGAATCTTCATTTGTCCTTTCCAATCCTCTTTATGGATCATTATTGCTAAAAGATATCTCAATATATTAAGCAAGCAGGATTCACCGGAGTTCCTACCATTTCTTATCCACTAATTCAATCCATGGCGACCACCACCACCGTGAGTTTGAAGCTTCTGATAGATACAAATGGGTAAAGGGTTCTATATGCCGAAGCTGGAAAGATTTTATTTATTTTCTCTTTCAACATATTGTTATTGCCTGTTGGTACTGTTATAAGGTTGCTTACAAAAGAAGGCATGGTTGGATGCCTCGGAAATCTTTACCAGAGCATTGAAAAATTGGGCGTTGCGTACATTCTCTCGACAACAAACAAGTATACCTCGTTGAAACCTACATATTCTTCAAGCTAGCCAGCCAATGTTCCTCTCTTGTTTCCAAACATCGAATCATCAACAAAACTAGGGATTTACCTATGTTCGTATGGTCTATTTGCCCTTCTCGCTCTGGGGCCATGAACTTCCCGGCATCACTTGTAAACCCCCAAAATAAGGTTTCAATATCATCGTCTGCCGCAAATGAGAGTGGATATATGTGAAAGGGGTCATTACTTAATACAATCATGGATGAGATCTGGCAGTCACACCAATGTCAACAATTTCAAGCATAGCTATGATAAGTAAGTTCAACGTTAAGCAAGTTGATGCTTTGGAAGAGAAAATGGTTGATGTAGGCATTAATGCGGTGAGCTTCGTTTTATCCTGTTTCATTTATAAGTTGCTATCATAAACAAAGGTTTCATGACTTCGGTTTGGTTTTAGTTTCAGGGTTTAGGGTTGCTCGCTACAGTCCAATGCTATTTCTTGTTATGAAGTAATGCTAAAATTATCAATTTAAGATCTCAATATTGTTTCCAAATGACACAAATTGCAAGAACAAAAAAGAACCACTTGTCAATATGACACTATAATCTCCAAGTTTCAATTTCTAAAATGAAATTATATGAGCTTGAACAGATTGCTCATTAAATCCAAGACTTCAGTGAATAGGCTCGGACTTTATGGAGGATTCCTTCTTCCCACCAAGGAAAACAGCAGTAAGCACCGTTTTTGTCTGCATGGATGCCCTAAGCAATTCCACTCCCTATTACACAAACAAAGCAAGTTTAAGCCAATGTTATTAAGAATGGAGTGTCAAGCAAGAATCAAAAGGAAAAAAAAAAATCTTGTTTTACCTCATTAGCTCCAACGGCAATGACTTTCTCTTCAAGATCACCAGCATCCTTTATGTTCAAGTGGTTGAGCAAAGTGAAAATAGATTTAGCAGACATAGGCCTCACTGCCAGATCATCCGTTATCATATAAGTTACAGATTCCTTGACAAAACCTACCCCTACCTTATCTCGAAAATTCACAAAAGTGAAATCAAGGTCCATTTGTTTGTAGCAGCTAGGACACCAAGAGAAACCATTTGCCATATACTTGCTACAATCCTCTTTTGGTTTGTAGTTACTACACCTGTAGAATTTGGTGTATATTGACGTTGACAGGGATGACCACAACCCAGGTTTGTAAACACCATAGTTAAAAGCTTGAGTCTTCAAAAGGATGTCTGTGATGTTTTCTGACAGCATATAGGAATTGCCCAAATTTTCAATGCTGTCGTAAATGTTTCCAATGCACCCTGTTCCTTGTTTACCAATGAGCCTAATCACAGTGCCAACAGGCAATAACATAATACTGAATAGAAAATCAACAAAATCTTTACCAGCTTCTGCAAACAGAAGTCTATTAGAATTTGGGTCTATAAAAAGCTTCAAGCTGACAGTGTTGGAATTGGAGGCAGCCATGAAAAGATGCAATTGATAGAATAAGATAGGTCTCCAATACAGTTACTGTGTTGTAAAATTTCACAGAGTATATGCTTTATATATAGAGATTAATTTGCAGTAACCAAAGATGAATGGAATGGCTAATGCATGTAAGTCAAGTTTTGTTGAATTTCAAGGGACATCTAGAAACCTTCACAATAATTACTGATTGGAGTGTTGAGAATTCAACGATCATATTGATAGTTCTTTGTACCAGCTTACATTCTCCGAACCAGCACCAAGTCGAAATAAGGGACTAATCCAGTGAATCCAATACTGTATAGTAATCAAACAATCTTGTGGGGAAATTAACAGTCAAGTGCTAAATTTAGACAGCAGCAGTTTTCTCAGCAGAGAGAGGGTGTTAATAGTAGAGAGGGCATTTACCTCATTTTTTTATGTAAGATCGCTAGCAAAAGGTTCAAGCTAACAGCTATCATAAACAGAAATTTCGAGCATTTTCCATACTGTTAACAAATATGAACAAATTGAAGGGATTCTTTCAACAGATTTCGTGATTATATTTCTATTATAAAATATCTCAGATCAACACAATCTTTGCCATATGGTCTTCAGCATCGATGGTTTAAATTCCTTTAGAATAGGCTGTTTTTTCAGCAAGTGCAATTTATAAACACGTGGAAAAATTGAAATTTTTCCGAGTAAAATTTTTAAATAAAATTAAAAAATTAAATTAAAATCTTGTATAAACACACGTAAATTTAAAATTACAAATATTTAAACACCTATTCAAAAATAATAATAAAAATATAAGATTGATAAATAAATAATTAACTTTTATTTAAACTGTCAAAATTATTATTTAGAAAACTTCCAAAATTTTAACTTCATATATTCTTAAATTTTCTTTAAAGTAAGAACATACATTAATCTTGAAGCTAAGAGAGAAGAAAACCATAAAAATCTTAAGTTAAATTTGTGGGTCATTCCAATAAAGGAATTAAACCTCCAAAAATAGGCGTATACTGCCCTAAGCTGCGAGCACACGGTATTCTTTAGTAAAAGGCGAAAGAATAGTTCGCTATGTGCTCACAGCGCAGCTCCGTGAATAAAACTGTTTATTTGTGCTTCTATTTATCGGAGTCTGTTGGGTGCTGTTTTCTTTTCTTAGGCATGTGGGATTCTGCTTTTCTCGAGCTTCTACAGCTTTTCCCTTGTTTTTCATGCCATAGTGCCCTTTTCTGCTAATATTTAGGTGCTTCTTCCTGAAACTATATATATAGATATATATTTTCCGTGGCCTTGTTTATATGAAGAAACTGGTTTTTTAAAACCTTCCTGATTTCCCCGAGCCTTTTGTTATGGGCCAATTTTGCCCAGGCAAAAACAAACAAAATAAACCCAAAAAATAAAAAAGTCCACTACAGCATTAGGCCAAGCCCAAACCCAAATAAAAAACCCTAGCTCAGCAACCTAAAAAAATTCAGCAAAAGAAAAACCCTAGCCCCATGGTCAGCCTCCAGCGCTGCACGCTCCACCCCCTCGCACGCCACCGTCATCGCGTCCCATCGCCCCTCCACGTGCGTCAGAATACCTGCAAAACAGTAAAAACACGCAACAACAAATAGCCAAATAGCAAGACGACAAAACAATAGAAATAGAAAGTTGTAACCGGCTATAAAAGCTTAAATCAGATGATTGTATGCCTTCTCCTTTTTTACGAATTTTGGAGAAAATAAAAACAGAAAACAATGCCGTTTAGCCCCTCCAGTGGCTGACCCGACCCGCCAGGGGATCTGAGTGTTTTGCTTGGAGGGGCTAATTCATGTTTAGCCCCTCCGCTTTTGCGCTATAATGCAATCTGACTCTTTGTGTTTTTTTTTATTTGGGCCGCGAATTTTGTTTCTGTTTCAGTATGGTCCTTGGACCATGTGCAATCCCTCGATTAAAACGCTGCGTTTCGAGCTGGAAATATTTCACAATCGGTCCCTTTAGTTTTGAGCGCGTTTCATTTCGATCACTGGCAATCCTTTCTTTATTTATTTACAGTTTCGACCCCAAAATTTAGTTTGGTTTCCAATTTAATCCCGTATGTATTATTAGAGTTATTTTATCATTAAATTAATTATTTTAATATTATTATTACTATTATATTATATTATTATTATTGTTATGATTTACTTATTTATGTGATTTTAATTTCAAATTTTGTTGTATATATGTACATACATACATTTTGTTATATACATACGTACATATTTTTTAAATTTATTTGTATATATATACATATATATTATTTATATACTTTATATATATACATATATGTGTACACTTATATACATATGTTTTATAATACATGTATATACATGCATGTATATTTTATAACTCATACATATGCATACATATAAATGTTATTTCATATTTTATAATTTCAAAGCATACATATATATACATGCATACATTTCTACAACATGTACATACGTACTTTTTATTATTATTATAAATATACATGTATACACATACTCTTATATTTTTAGACATTTCATATTTTTTATATACACATACATATATATACATATTTTAATTGTATACATATACATATATATATACATCCTTACACATATTTTTATATTTGATAATTTTAAAATATGTATACATACATGGATTTTCATATTTTCATAATTTTGTGTACATTCACGTATATACGTTTTTTACATCTATTCGTTATTTATTTATTTACATTTTCATTATTATTTTGAAAGAAGGTTTCAACTTTATTTGCCTATATATCACTTTGTATGTTATTGATTGGTCCTTTTATTATCTTATTTTCATTGCTATTGCTCGTGTTATTTTTACGCCATCATATTTATTATTGTTTTGTTATGCGTATCAATAATGTAATCTGTTTTCACACTTTTATTACAACATCATGTTTCATTTTACTCGATATATCAAAATCTGTTACAAATAAATAGCACTTCGTATTTTGAGATTCGGAAAGGTTGTATCCTAACTTACAGGATTTCGATTTTTTTTGATAAATCAAAATATACGAATCTTTTCAAATTTAAGTTTTTAAATAATCTCGGAAATTAATTAAAGATCGTGTTCTAACTTACGGAATATGGTCTTTTCTAAAATCGAGATAATCGAATGTATTTCAAATAAGTAAATTTTTCGGCATGTACTCTCGTATTGGGAATTCGATACGTTATGTCCTAATGCATTGGATATGGCATTTTATTTTCTCGATATGAGGATTTTTTTTCTAAAAAATAATAAAGGTAATATTTTACATTTGGAAATTTGAGAAAGCGTGTCTTAATGTGCTGGGTTTCAATTTCTCGTTCGACCAAATAGTCAAATATCCTCTTAAATTTAAACCCATATTATTCCAAATTTTTTAGGATCGTATTTTTAAAACTCTTCAAAATTTTTAATCTTCGACACCAAGACATTAATTAATCAACTAGGTACCAATTTTTGGGCTTTACGAGGGTGCTAATCCTTCCTCGAACGTAATCGACTCCCGAACATCTTTTTCTGAGTTTCGTGGACCAAAATCATTGTTTTAATAAAATTAAATCGTTTATTAAAAACAACCACTTTTTGAGGTGATCCGATCACACTTCATCAAAAAGGATGGGTGGCGACTCCCACATTCGTTTTTGTTTTCAAAATCCAAGTTGACCCCGTTTTATCAAAAAAATGGTGTGAACATTAACTACTTTATACTGAGTTTATACCAAGCAAAATTTCAACGCTCTATTAATGGTTTGCAGGGCATCCAACTATGGATTTTATAGGAAGCAACCTTATAACAGTATGAGCAAGTAATAACAATACGCTGAACAGCAAATTAATGGAACCTCTAAATGGAGTTGCTTCATTTGGATTAACTTCCACAGCGAATCATCAATGACTTAATTGAATCTGTTACCATATAGAAAATCAAAGTAAAACCAATGAGCATCCCTTCTTAGACCGAGACACTCATAAGACAGTCTTTGCAAACCGAAAATCAACCAGCATGTCCTATATCACGATTGAATGTACTCCAGAAGAGCTGCTAGCATCACTTTCGCCCGCCTTCTTCTTGAGGAAGGCATCAGTGAGCACAGTCTTCGACTGCAACGATGCCTTTAGTAACTTCACACCCTGTTTGCAGAAAAGCAAGTGTTGAAGTATGGTCAGCATGTAGCACCAAGAGCAGTCAAGAAGCAAGTCGTGCAGGCCGAGCCATGCAGAAGCTGCTGAAGCAAGTGCAGCTGGTGATCTCTTTGTTTATTTTGTAACTTTAGTTTAAGGAAATGTGTTCTAGTTCATTTTGAACCATGTTAGGTTAATGTTTGATGTAATTTGACAGTAATTGAGCAGTTAACCAGCTTTGTCTATGTGTACAAGCTTTGTTTTTTTCAAGTTTCAATGTATTAGTGGTAGTAGGTGTTGATTAGGTGATCACTTACTGTTTTTTGACAAGCTTAGTGCTTGGTTTATGTATTGGCATTATGCGATTGTTCATTGTTGAATGAATTCAATCAGTTTTTTGTTCCATATATACTCTTCATTTTCTTTGCTCTTTTTAATTTCTATTTTGAATTCTGTTTGTTTCTTCTGCAAGTCTCAGCCTTGCTGCTCAAGTCTCAGTCAACTTACTTGTTCTTTGTTCTTAACACCAACAGCAAGTTTAAAACCAGTGTTGCATAATCGACAATGAAAGAGCCTCACATTCTTAAAATTTCTCACTTGTTATATAAAAAATAAGCCGGCAAAAGAAATGCGGTTATTTCTTACCTCATCTATTCCTATATTTATGGTTTTCTCTTCAAGAACCCCTACATCTTTGATATTGAACTTGTTGAGTAGAGTGAAACAAGAAATGGCTGACATAGGCGTTACAACAAGATCATCCATGATCATATATGTAACAACCCCTTTCACATAACCTCCCTCATTAGTAGATGAACCCTTTCTTGGATTCACAATGGTTGCATTTTGAGTCATAACATTATTGCAGGAAGGACAAACGGATTTAGAATCATTTGCCACATAGAGACCGCAGCTGCCACGATGGTAAGTATTACCACACCTATAAATTCCGGTGGGTTTTAAGTTTGACGATTCGACTGTCGGCAACAAGGGAGGCACATTTGCAGCATTGTTGGGAACTATAGGCTTCAAAAGGGTGTCTTTGTTTGCTGGTGAGAGAATGTAGTTATCGTTCATATTCTCAAGGCCGTCGTAAAGGTTTCCAAGGGAACCCACCATCTGTTCTTTGGTGAGAAGCCTTATGACAGTACCAACAGGTAATGACAGAATGTTGAACATAAAATTGACAAATTCTTTCCCAGATTCTGCAAATAAAACTCTTTGGCTAGTTGAGTCAACAAGAAGTTTCAAGCTAATAGTGTTGGCAGCCATGCCTTGATAGATATCGTGTCTAGGCTCTTTACAATGACTAATGGGAACGGATGGCCCAAGCAAATATATAACTACTTCACTCAAGATATACTAAAAGACCAAGTCTTTAATTTAGTTTAAACTTTAAATTCCTTTATCCTTTATTTTAAATTTATTTATCTTTATTTATGAATTCTGAATATTTGTTATTTAAATTTCCTTTATCATAGGATTTATCTTCGTTTTTTAGAATTTCCATCCAAGAGACACAATTGGTAGAACAAGACGTCACCTATTTGATACTATAGTTTCTTCTTTACCAAAGAACACAGTAGTAAGCACCGACTTGGACTGCGATGGTGTCCTCAGCAATTTCAGTCCCTATTCGAACAAAATAGTTTAAGCCAGTGTTACTAAAAAGAAAAAGTGTCAAAACTACAAACTACATATACATATTACCAATATGTTATTCAAATTATTCGAATTGTAAAATTCAACTCAAATTCAAAATTAAAAATTTTTTTGAAAAGATTTTTGCAAAAAAAAAAAAGAGATTTGATTTCATTGAATTAATATTTGTATAGAGCGTCATCAACTCTGTTTCAAGATGGCCAACCATGAAGTGACAAATACATATGGCAGACAGTTCAGATTATAAGCAATCTGGCGAATAGTCCAAGTCTAAATCATTTGTCAGTCTGAAAGTGCAAGAATGTTGACAGGCTCTCCATATGCGACAAGTAAAAACAAGCTCGACAATGCTCAAGCTGCGTATGGCGATTTGAAATGTGAAGCTGCCGACTATTTGGCGGATTGAAGACATGTGGATTGAATTCTGCCGAATATTTACGGATTAAAGACATGTAGGTTGAATTCGACAATTGTATGAAAATATTTTGGTGCATGTTACACAAGTTATGTTACATGTGTTAGATAAAACCAATCTTAATTGATAGAATTTTGATGTGTTCAGATGTCGATTGACATTTGTGTACAAATTAAAATTTTCAAAATTTGTTTTAATTGAATTAGTTAAATTCTAATATAATTTATTTGAAAATGATGATGAAATATAAAAATCAATTTGGATTGCTAATCTTCTTTATTCTGCTTTCTTTGTTCATAAAACCAATAAACTCTTAATCTTAAAGCAAATGAAATAAAAGACAACCACAAAAAGTTTAGATTAAATTTGTGGGCCACTCCAATAAAGGAATTAAGCCTCCAAAAATAGGCGTATGCTGCCTTGAGCTGCGAGCACACGGTATTCTTTAGTAAAAGGCGAAAGAATAGTTCGCTTTGCGCTCACAGCACAGCTCCGTGAGTAAATCAGTTGATTTGCGCTTTCATTTATTGGTCTCTGTTGGGTGCTGTTTTCTTTTTCTCAGAATGTGGGATTCTGCTTTCCTCGAGCTTTTACTGCTTTTTCCCCTTATTATTCATGCTTTATATTTACAAAACATAGTTCCCTTCCCTGCTAATATTGAGGTATTTCTTCCAGAAACTATATATTTTTTTCTTCCATGGCCTATTTATATGAAGAAACTGGTTTTTGAAGGGCAAGTATATGTTAGATCAATTTCATAATAAAATTGACGAATAGCTCTACAGGCATCCAAATGCCGGTATAGTGTGTTGTTGTTGATTGCATTTGTATGTTTGGCAACAAGAAATTTAGAGGTTTCGACAATTTATACAACCACGGATTTTATAGTAAGCAACCTTATAACAGTACCAGCAGGAAATAACAATATGTCCAACAGCAAATAACTGGAACCAGCCATGTAACATAAATGGAGTTGATTTATTAGGATTAACTACCACAGCAAATCATACATGACTTGAACTTATCTGGGACAAATCGAATACCGGTACATCTGCATATTCAATTTTTAGATCACTTTAAGCATAGGACTAAGGTGGGGGATTTGATCTTCTGCACAAAAAGAGGTAAAACTTAAAAAAAAAAAAACAGTGGAATTTTACAAATCTCTTTCCTAGATTCCGAGTTTGAGGTTAGTATAAATTAAGGTTTTAGGCCCCGAAATAAAAAAGCCATCATTTATATATCAAATTTATCAATTTAAGATTATATATAACATTGTTTCACAATGACACAATTGAAAGAACAAAAGGAACCATTTCTCAATATGATACCACAATTTACTGGTTTCAATTTCTAAAACGAAATTATCTTGGCTTGAACAGATTGATCATTAAATCCAAGACTTCAGTGAATAATAGGTTCAGACTTTACAGAGATCTTTTTCTTCACACCGAGGAAAACATCAGTAAGCACTGTCTTGGAAAGCATGGATGCTCTAAGCAATTCCAATTCCTATTGCACAAATAGAGCAAGTTTAAACCAACGTTATTAATAATGGAGTGTCAAACAAGAATCAAAAGGAAAAAAATTATTGTTTTACCTCATTAACTCCAACAGCAATGACTTTCTCTTCAAGATCACCCAAATCCTTGATGTTGTAGTGGCTGAGCAAAGTGATAATAGATTTAGCAGACATGGGCCTCACTGTCAGATCATCCATTACCATGTAAGGCATTACTCCCTTAACGAAACTTGCCTCGCCCAAGTTTGGAGCTTTGTTTGTCGTATCCAAAAAAGTTAAATTATGGTTCATAGCCTTAGAGCAGCAAGGACAACGGGTACTCTAATCATTTGTCACGTACGTGCTGCAACACCTATAAAGCTTGGTGCATTTTGAGAATTCCATGCTTGGCATCAAGAGAGCTACATTAGCTGAATAGTTCATAACCATTGGCTTCAAAAGGATGTCCTTTTCTGAAGCTTTCAGCATATAGGATTCGCTCAAATTTTCAATGCTGTTGTAAATGTTTCCAATGCACCCCGCTGTTCCTTGTTTATTAAGGAGCCTTATCACAGTGCCAACAGGTAATGATAATATTGAAGAGAAAATCAACAAAATCTTTAGTTGCTTCAGCAAACAGAATTCTGTGGGTTATTGGGTCTATCAGAAGCTTCAAGCTGACAGCTGTGGGACTGGGAGTCGGGGCTGCCATTGAAAAATGTTGTTTATTACGGTTTCAGCCCGGATAAATTTGACAGAGTTGTGTGCTATATATAGAGAGGTTGACATGCAGCAACCAAGGGCCACAGAGAAGTGGAATGGTCAATTGTATAGTAAATAAGTCTTGGTGATTTACGAGTGTGATACTTCCCAATGATCTATATATCGACCACTGGCCTCCAACATTTGTCCAGGAACTGATAACTAATGCTAATAATTACTGTCTTGGGAATTCAATAATCGATAATTATCTCTTATTTTACTTATGAGGTTACATATATCAGTGCTATATATAGAGAGGTTAATATGCAGTAAACAAGGGCCACAGAGAAGTGGAATGGTAAATGCTAGTAAATAAGTCTTGGTGATTTACAAGGGTGATACTTCCCAATGATCTATGTATCTACAACTGGCCTCCAACATTTGACTAGGAACTGATAACTAATGCTAATAATTTGTGTCTTGAGAATTCAATAATCGATAATTATCTCTTATTTACCTATGAGGTTAAATATATCAGCGGTATATATAGAGAGGTTAATATGCAGTAACCAAGGGCCACAGAGAAGTGGAATGGTCAATGCTAGTAAATAAGTCTTGGTGATTTACAAGGGTGATACTTCCCAATGATCTATATATCTACAACTGGCCTCCAACATTTGTCCAGGAACTGATAACTAATGCTGATAATTACTATCTTGAGACTTCAATAATCGATAATTATCTCTTATTTACTTATGAGGTTACATATATACGTGATATGAGCTTTGACCAAGCCCTTCTTAGTTTTTATCTCCTTTTAAAATTTGAATTTATTTTGTATTTTAAATGTTTTTTATCTTTTGTTGTTTTTGAAAAATGACCTTATCTTAGTTTTCTACAATTCTTTTTTTTTTTTGAAACAATTCATTTAATATTATCTTATCTTAGTTTTCTTAGTTTCTACTTGCATAAATAGGGCCTCTTATCATTGAATTTTGTGTGCCTTTCTCCTCATTCTTTCCAAAACCTTATAACATAAGAGTATAAGCAACCAATGTTGGTTTCTTGGCTATTTGGTTAGCTCCTAGACCCTTTTTGACGGGTTTTCAGTAAGAGTGGTTTATGTGCTTCCACAATAAAATTCATTTAATAATTGCTCTTGTTTTCTCGGCAAAGCGTAGGATTTAAGGAGCATAGGGCACTTTAATAAACCATAAGATAAAAATGAAAATCTGAGGGCACTGTCTTAGACAGTAGTGACACCTTCAGTAGTTCAACACTCTTGCATAAAAAATCAAACAAAAAGCTATGAAGTGGTATAATTGGATTTAGTCTCTAGGCTCTTTATACTTGAAAGCAATCGAAGGAGTAAAGGACTGATGGGAATGGATAGTCAAAGCAAATATAAACAAATGGAGCAGATGTGTACAACGGATTCTTTCAACTACTTTCAAGGTTATATCTATAAACATACATAAGGTAGAAAATTTTTTATTTGGGTAAGGGTGATCCAAGCCTTGCTCAATCTAGGCATTGTCTAGATCCCAAGATTGGAGCTATAAATAGTTTATAGCAATTGGACTGACATACTTGAAGTTCAATTTACAAGAATAAAACAAGTTAAGAACATAACCCATCATTTATTTTTGTTGAAGAGCATAAACATCATTTCCAGCATAGAAACACAATTGCATGAACACCAAATCACTTAATTTGATACTTTAGTTACTTCCTTCCCAAGGAACACAGCAGTAAGCACCCCTTGGATTGCAATGATGCCCTCAACAATTTCACTCCGTATTTGCACAAAGCAAAAGTTAAAGGGGTGTCATTGTTTGCCACTGACTGCATGTAAGGTATCACCCGAATTTTCAATGCTGTCATGAAGGGTCCCCAGGTCATTCCAACAAAGGAATTTTCAATGCTATAAGCGGCGAGCACATGGTATTCTTTAGTAAAAGACAAAAGAATAGTTCGCTCTGTGCTCACTGCACGGCTCCGTGCTTTTTATCAGCCCATTTGCGCTTTAATTTATAATAGTTGGTTGAGTGCCTTGTTTCTTAGGGATAATATCAGATTCTGATATTTTCTACAGCTTTTTTTTTTCTTCATTTTTTTCATGTTTTATTCTAATAACACTAGATATGCAGTAACAGTCTGTGAAACAAATGATTACAACCAGGTGAATTGCCACAAGATCCTTTCCAAAGGCAGTTTACCTGCAAACAATAAAAAACATGCACTGAAACAATCTATAGATTCAAAATCAAAGGGAAAGATGTTAGGGTAAATTTGCTGGACAGAAAGGTAAGATAGAAGCACCTGACTTCTCGGTTGGTTGATTTGTGTCATTTTTGAATTATCATATTAGAATGCCAATAGCCCTGGCTTGATCCATATATGTATAATATGTAATTTGGAATTGATTTATGATTCTTCTTTGTACATATTTAAACATTGGAATATTGCAGGCTAATCTGTTTTTTAAGACCAATCAATTTATTTGTAATCGCTTGAACCGACATCCTCTTTGTATGAAGTTTAGTATACTTGTATTTATACTAACAGAGGCCTTCTAAATATTTCTTTACTCAAAAAGTATAGATAGGGCGATTGAACTGCAACACTAACCGTTAGTGTCCTTTTTTTGGTTTTTCTTTAACTAAAAATGCATGCACATAGCCATTTGTCACCTCAAACCAGCTCTTCCTATTAGGGAGATGAATTGAAAACATTTCTTAAAGGTGATTAAATGAACCAAGTAAACTCAGGTTCTCAAAAAAGCATTTATTGTAAGGCTTGCTTGGATCCAAGGATAGGAATATAGAATAAGGGTTGAGCCTTTGAGGGTTTGAATCTTTATAGCAATTAAAATTCAAAAGGCTTCAAAGATTATCTATCAGTACTTATTTGAGCTTTCATATTTTCGAATTAGACTTGATAAGTGCTACATGCATGCATACATACATATTTAAGTAAACAAGAAAACTACTTATATTTGAGATGAAGGTTCTCCTATAGAGAAGTGGAATGGTCAATGCTATAGTAAATAAGTCTTGGTGATTTACGAGGGTGATACTTCCCAATGATCTATATATCGACCACTGGCCTCCAACATTTGACTAGGAACTGATAACTAATGCTAATAATTTCTGTCTTGAGAATTCAATAATCGATAATTATCTCTTATTTACTTGTGAGGTTAAATATATCAGCGCTATATATAGAGAGGTTAATATGCAGAAACCAAGGGCAACAGAGAAGTGGAATGGTCAATGCTAGTAAATAAGTCTTGGTGATTTACAAGGGTGATACTTCCCAATGATCTATATATCTACAACTGGCCTCCAACATTTGTCCAGGAACTGACAACTAATGCTGATAATTACTGTCTTGAGACTTCAATAATCGATAATTATCTCTTATTTACTTATGAGGTTACATATATAAGTGATATGAGCTTTGACCAAGCCTTTCTTAGTTTTTATCTCCTTTTAAAATTTGAATTTAATTTGTATTTTAAAATTTTTTTTTTATCTTTTGTTGTTTTTGAAAAATGACCTTATCTTAGTTTTCTACAATTCTACTTGCATAAATAGGTGTTGGAACATTTGCAGCAGCAGAAACAAAATTGCAAAGCAAAAACCAATGGAAATCGAAGCAAAAGAAAATGAAAACAGCAAGCAAAACTTGAACACTTAGAAATTGTAACTGAACATTCTAATTTTTCATTCAAAATTTGAAAATATAATGGAGTTACAAATTTGACAGTTACCTAATAACATAACTGCTCCCACTTAAGCTAAACTAATGCAAACTTAAAACAAGATACAAAGATAAGCTGACATACCAGCTTTTACATCAAAATCACATCACTAACTTAATCGTACTAACTTTGTAAGTTAGTTAGAAATGAACTAAACAAAATAACATAGCAACAAAGTGACCAAATCAGATTGCTTCTATCGGTCCAGCTTCAGTCTTGCGCACCAAGCAAAGGTGCTGATCTCGATGGCTGCATGCTGTTGGTTTCATGTTGCATTGCAGGCCAACTCTCAACACTCCTTCCTGGACTGTATGCAACACATACCAATTGCACCTCTCAAGGCTTCAAATCGAGTAGCTCCTAATGGCTTGGTTAATATGTCTGCCAATTGAGCCCTTGAGCTACAATGAATAAGGCTGAGTTCCTTTGTTTGCTCAGCCTTTCGAACAAAATGAAGTTTAATCTTAAAGTGCTTAGTCTTACCATGAAACACAGGGTTTTTAGCTATAGCAACTGCTGATTGATTGTCCACCCAAATTTCAGTTGCTTCAACTTGATTTTCATTGAGATCTTGAAGGAGTTTTCTGATCCATATGACCTGGTTAACAGCTGCAGCAGCTGCAATGTACTCTGCTTCAGCTGTGGACTGAGCAATAATCTATTGCTTCTTCAAACTCCAACAAAACACACTCGATCCAAGTGTGAAAAAATAGCTAGAGGTACTCTTCATGTCATCGAGAGAACCTGCCCAGTCACTGTCTAAATATCCTTCAAGTTTTAGCTCTTTTCCTATTTCAAACATCACACCATACCCTGTAGTCCCTTTAATGTATCTAATAACTCTCTTTGCTACTTTCAAGTGAGCCTCATTACAGCAGTGCATAAACCTCGATAGCAAACTGACACCAAACATAATATCTGGCCTAGTTGCTGTTAGATACAACAAACAACCTACTAGGCTTCGATAGTGTCTTTCATCAACCTTTTCCTGGTCTCCAATACTAGTCAGTTTCTCACCTTGAGCCACAGGTGTGCTGATTTACAGTTTTGCATGCAAAACTTAGCAAGAATCTTCAAAGAAAAAGTATGCTGGCTGATGAAAATGCCTCGATCAGACTGATGCACTTCCATACCAAGGAAGTAAGTCATGATCCCCAAGTCAGTCATTTCAGATACTTGTTGCATTTGGATTTTGAACGCATCAATGAGCTCACTCTTGCTCCCTGTCACTAGCAAATCATCCACATAAAGAGAGACAATCAGCAATGTTTCACATTCTGACTTCTTTACATAAAGTGTAGCTTCACTAACACTTTTCTCAAACCCCAGCCTAGATAGGTAGGTGTCAACCCTGTCATACCAGGCCCTTGGTGCCTGCTTTAGGCCATAAAGAGCCTTTCTTAGTCTGTACACCTTGTCTTCCTCTCCAGCAACTTTAAATCCATCTGGTTGCTCGATGAAAATCTCCTCCTTGAGAAAGCCATTCAGAAATGCTGATTTTACATCGAATTGGTGAACCTTCCACTGTTTTTGAGCAGTTAAAGCAAACAGAAGCTTGATTGTATCCAATCTTGCTACTGGAGCAAATGTCTCCATAAAATCAACTCTATACTGCTGACTATAGCCTTTCACCACAAGCCTGGCCTTGTGCTTGTTCAATGAGCCATCAACATTGTATTTGGCTCTAAACACCCATTTAACACCTATGACTTTTTTGTGGTCTGGTCTGTTCACCAATTCCCAGGTTTGATTCTTGTTGATCATCTCCAATTCTGCTTCCATTGCCTTCTTCCAGTTCTTATCCTTGGCAGCTTCTTCATAATCAGTAGGCTTAACTACTGCAACATTACACCTCTGGGAAACATCAGTTAAATTCCTGGTGCCTCTCACTGGTGCATCATCAATAGCATCAACATTTGGTCCTTCTTCTGTAGGTTCATTGACCAAGTCCAACTGATTCTCTCCAAGCAAGCCTGCTTCAACACCATTCCAGCTCCATACCCTTTCTTCATCAAACTTCACATCTCTGTTGACTAGCACCTTTTTTGTCAATGGATCAAACACCCTATAACCCTTCTTGTTACTGTTGTAGCCAACAAAAATTTCTGGAATAGCTCTACTTTCAAGATTGGTTCTCCTTTCCACTGGAACATGAGCATAGCACACACAACTAAATACTTTCAAGTGTGTGACCACTGGTTTGACTCCATGCCAAGCCTCAAAAGGAGTTTTATCCTTGACTGCTCGAGTTGGTAGCCTGTTAAGTAGATATGCTGAGGTGTTGACTGCCTCAGCCCAGAATTGGCTTGAAAGCTTGCTCTGAAATAATAGACATCTGGCCATATCAAGCACAGTTTTGTTCTTCCTCTCACATACTCCATTCTGTTGGGGAGTATAGATATTTGTTAGCTGATGATGAATCCCAACATTTTCACACAGCTTCTGAAATCTATCAGATACATATTTAGAGCCATTATCAGTCCTCAATGCCCTAATTTTACAACCAGATTGGTTCTCAACAAGTGCTTTAAACTTGCAGAATGTCTCAAACACTTCTGACTTCTGCCTCAAAAAATAAACCCAACAAAACCTTGTTAAGTTATCTATAAACAGGACAAAGTACTTATTGTCACTGATTGAAGGAGTTTTCATAGGACCACAAACATCAGAATGCACCAATTCGAGTCTCTCTTGAGCTCTCCAAGCACTATCAGCAGGAAAAGGCAATCTAGCCTACTTACTAAGCTGGCAAACCTCACAAACAGTGCCACTGGTCTCAATTTTAGACATGTCATCAACCAAATTTAGCCTATGCAATAGATCAAGAGACCTGAAATTAGCATGGCCTAATCTCCTGTGCCAGAGATCAGTGCTATCAGTAAGGCTGGTGTAAGCTTTTCTTTCTACTTGACTTACATCCAACATAAAGCATTTATCATTCATAGCTACAGTAACAAGTTCTTGACCAAGTGAGTCTTGAACAATGCAAAAACCATTTTTAAAGACTAAAGTATAGCCCTTTTCTACTAACTGGCCCACACTAAGCAAATTATGGTCTATTTCAGGCACAAAGAGCACATCAATGATCAGTTTATTACCTGAACCAGTGCTGACCATCACATTACCCTTGCCTTTGGCCTCAATCAGCTTCCCATCTCCAATTCTGATCTTCGAGGTGAAGGTCTTGTCAAGGTCCTTGAACAACCTTCCATCATATGCCATGTGATGTGAGCAACCACTGTCTACTAGCCAATCACTCCTGGCCTTTGTTGTGCTGATAAAACAGGAAGCTGTGAACACATGCTCCTCCTGAGCTTGAATGTCTTCAGCAGGTCGAGCTTGTTGCTGAGTAGCCTCCTTTTCCTTGCCTTTGCACACTTTCTCCACATGACCAAACTATTTACATTTCCTACATTGAATGTCTGGCCTATACCAGCAATAGCTTTCTGAATGTGTTGTCTTATTGCAATGAGTGCATGGTGGAAACACCCTTTTTCCTTCATCTTTTCTTGGTTTATCTCTTCTGTTATGCCAAGGCTTCTTGCCTTTCAAATTTGAACTTGAGCCTTCATTGGCTTTTGCCTGGAAAGCACCTTCAGGCTGTTCTTCCTGCCTATTTGCTCTCTTTTGCTCAAGTGCATACAGAGAATTTATCAGCTCAGACAATGAGATGGCTGATAAATCCCTCGAGTCCTCAAGTGAAGAGATCTTTGACTTAAATTTCTTAGGGAGAGTTGTGATGACCTTTTCAACAACTCTGCTCTCACTGAAGTCCACTCCAAGGAGCCTTATGCTGTTGACAATAGCCATTATCCTGTCTGAGTACTGCTTGATGGCCTCAAACTCTTTCATCTTCAGATTTTTAAAATCTCTCCCGAGATTGATCACTTGCTGCTGCCTCGTTTTTTCAGTCCCCATGAACTCCTCCTTTAGCTTCTCCCATGCCTGCTTAGGTGAATCACAGGCCATTATCCTGGTGAAGATTACATCAGATACCCTATTCTGCAAGCAGGCCATAGCTTTGTGCTTCTTGGAGCATTCTTCACTATGCTGCCTCATCTGAGCAATGGTGGGATTGGCTCTCAATGGAGGTGGTTTAGCATCGTTTTCAATCACATTCCACAAGTCATGTGCCTGAAGGTATGTCTTCATTTTAACTATCCAAATGTGATAGTTTTCTCCAGTGAACACAGGTGGTGGAGGTGGAGTGAAGCTCATCTTGTTGAACTAAGTTTGAAGGTTTCGATTTTCCTTTTTTTTAAGCTTTGCTTTTGACAAAAAACAACCAATAATAGAGGCCCCTCAAAGACTCGGGCTCATGATACCATTTGTTGGAACATTGGTAGCAGCAGAAACAAAATTGCAAAGCAAAAACCAATGGAACTCGAAGCAAAAGAAAATGAAAATAGCAAGCAAAACTTGAACACTCAGAAATTGTAACTGAACATTCTAATTTTTCATTCAAAATTTGAAAATATAATGGAGTTACAAATTTAACAGTTACCTAATAACATAACTGCTCCCACTTAAGCTAAACTAATGCAAACTTAAAAGAAAATACAAAGATAAGCTGACATACCAGCTTTTACATCAAAATCACATCACTAAATCGTACTAACTTTGTAAGTTAGTTAGAAATGAACTAAACAAAATAACATAGCAACAAAGTGACCAAATCAGATTGCTTCTATCGGTCCAGCTTCAGTCTTACGCACCAAGCAAAGTTGCTGACCTCGATGGCTGCATGTTGTTGGTTTCATGTTGCATTGCAGGCCAACTCTCAACAATAGTGCCTCTTATCATTGAATTTTGTGTGCCTTTCTTCTCATTCTTTCCAAAACCTTATAACATAAGAGTATAAGCAACCAATGTTGGTTTCTTGGCTATTTGGTTAGCTCCTAGACCCTTTTTGATGGGTTTTCAGTAAGAGTGGTTATGTGCTACCACAATAAAATTCATTTAATAATTGCTCTTGTTTTCTCAGCAAAGCGTAGGATTTAAGGAGCATAGGGCACTTTAATAAACCATAAGATAAAAAAGAAAATTTGAGGGCTTTGTCTTAGACAAGAGTGACACCTTCAGAGTTCAACACTCTTGCATAAAAAATCAAACAAAAGCTATGAAGTGGTATAATTGGATTTAGTCTCTAGGCTCTTTATACTTGAAAGCAATCAAGGAGTAAAGGACTGATGGGAATGGATAGTCAAAGCAAATATAAACAAATGGAGCAGATGTGTACAACGGATTCTTTCAACTACTTTCAAGGTTATATCTATAAACATACATAAGGTAGAAAATTTTTTATTTGGGTAAGGGTGATCCAAGCCTTGCTCAATCTAGGCATTGTCTAGATCCCAAGATTGGAGCTATAAATAGTTTATAGCAATTGGACTGACATACTTGAAGTTCAATTTACAAGAATAAAACAAGTTAAGAACATAACCCATCATTTATTTTTGTTGAAGAGCATAAACATCATTTCCAGCATAGAAACACAATTGCATGAACACCAAATCACTTAATTTGATACTTTAGTTACTTCCTTCCCAAGGAACACAGCAGTAAGCACCCCTTGGATTGCAATGATGCCCTCAACAATTTCACTCCGTATTTGCACAAAGCAAAAGTTAAAGGTGTCATTGTTTGCCACTGACTGCATGTAAGGTATCACCCGAATTTTCAATGCTGTCATGAAGGGTCCCCAGGTCATTCCAACAAAGGAATTTTCAATGCTATAAGCGGCGAGCACATGGTATTCTTTAGTAAAAGACAAAAGAATAGTTCGCTCTGTGCTCACTGCACGGCTCCGTGCTTTTTATCAGCCCATTTGCGCTTTAATTTATAATAGTTGGTTGAGTGCCTTGTTTCTTAGGGATAATATCAGATTCTGATATTTTCTACAGCTTTTTTTTTTCTTCATTTTTTTCATGTTTTATTCTAATAACACTAGATATGCAGTAACAGTCTGTGAAACAAATGATTACAACCAGGTGAATTGCCACAAGATCCTTTCCAAAGGCAGTTTACCTGCAAACAATAAAAAACATGCACTGAAACAATCTATAGATTCAAAATCAAAGGGAAAGATGTTAGGGTAAATTTGCTGAACAGAAAGGTAAGATAGAAGCTCCTGACTTCTCGGTTGGTTGATTTGTGTCATTTTTGAATTATCATATTAGAATGCCAATAGCCCTGGCTTGATCCATATATGTATAATATGTAATTTGGAATTGATTTATGATTCTTCTTTGTACATATTTAAACATTGGAATATTGCAGGCTAATCTGTTTTTTAAGACCAATCAATTTATTTGTAATCGCTTGAACCGACATCCTCTTTGTATGAAGTTTAGTATACTTGTACTTATACTAACAGAGGCCTTCTAAATATTTCTTTACTCAAAAAGTATAGATAGGGCGATTGAACTGCAACACTAACCGTTAGTGTCCTTTTTTTGGTTTTTCTTTAACTAAAGATGCATGCACATAGCCATTTGTCACCTCAAACCAGCTCTTCCTATTAGGGAGATGAATTGAAAACATTTCTTAAAGGTGATTAAATGAACCAAGTAAACTCAGGTTCTCAAAAAAGCATTTATTGTAAGGCTTGCTTGGATCCAAGGATAGGAATATAGAATAAGGGTTGAGCCTTTGAGGGTTTGAATCTTTATAGCAATTAAAATTCAAAAGGCTTCAAAGATTATCTATCAGTACTTATTTGAGCTTTCATATTTTCGAATTAGACTTGATAAGTGCTACATGCATGCATACATACATATTTAAGTAAACAAGAAAACTACTTATATTTGAGATAAAGATTCTCCTATAGGGAGCTAAAAGATTGTAGTACTTAAATAGGTTAAGACTCGTTAAAACCACACCATTATCACAAAGGAGGCTCAAATGATTCTCATACAAAACTGCTAAAGTTCAAAGAAAAACCAAGGAGCATCTCTTCTTAGATTGATAGACTCATAAAACAATCTTGCAAACTGAAAATCAACCAGCATGTCCTATATCACTTTTGAATTTACTCCAGAAGAGCTACTAGCATTGCTTTCGCCCATCTTCTTCTCGAGGAACACATCACTGAGCACAGTCTTGTACTGAAACGAAGCCTTTAGCAACTTCACACACTATTTACAGAAAAGCAAGTTTAAAACCAGTGTTGTATAATCAACAATGAAAGAGGATCACATTCTTAAAACTTCTCACTTGTTACATAAAAAATTAAGGCAGCGAAAGAAATCAGATTATGTCTTACCTCATCGATTCCTATATCAATGGTTTTATCTTGAAGAACCCCTACATCCTTGATATTGAACTTGTTGAGTAAATTGAAACAAGAAATGGCTGACATAGGTCTCACAACAAGATCATCCATGATAATGTATGTAACAACCCCTTTCACATAACCTCCCTCATTAGTAGATGAATCCTTCTTTTTTGGATTAACATTGGTTGCAGTTTGATTCATAACATTATTGCAGGAAGGACAAATGAATTTAGAATCACTGGAAACATAGAGACCACAGTTTCTACGAAGGTAATTACCACACCTATAAATTCCGATGGGTTTGGATAATTCGAGTGTTGGCAACAAGGGAGGCATATTTGCAGCATTGTTGGGAACTATAGGCTTCAAAAGGGTGTCTTTGTTTTCTGGTGAGTGAATGTAGGTATCGTTCATATTCTCAAGGCTGTCGTAAAGGTTTCCAAGGGAACCCACCATCTGTTCTTTGGTGAGAAGCTTTATGACACTGCCAATAGGTAATGACAGAATGTTGAACATAAAATCAACAAAATCTTTCCCAGATTCTGAAAATAAAACTCTTTGGCTAGTTGAGTCAACAAGAAGCTTCAAGCTAACAGTGTTGGCAGCCATACCTTGGTTGAAACAGTGTCTAGGCTCTTTATAATGGTTAAAGGGAATGGATGGCCTAAGCAAATATATGGCTACTTTTCTTCTTTGGGTCTCAAAAAATTTGAGTTGAAGAGGGCAACAAGGGATTTTTTTCCACTATTTTCAAGTCTCATACTGTATTTCTATTATAACATGCAAATGTGTTGAAGCTGGCCTCCATGCAGCTCACATGCAGCAAAGAAGCAGCAATGCAGCTCGTGATAAGCAGGCAGCAGCTGGAGCTTATGAATGCTGTCCAAATTCAACTTATTTTGTTGCTTTAAGTTTATAGTTTGTAACTTAGTTCTTTTAGAACTTAGTTGGTAAGTCTTTTGATGTATTTTAGATGTTGATTGACTGAAAATTCAGCAAAGCAACTAGTGCAAGTTGATTTTGCAGTTCTCAATGTATTAAGTGGTGTGAGGTAAGAGTTTAGGCAGCATTTTGACTTGTAAGCTCAACTTGTGTTTGATATATGTAATGGCAACTTGCCAATACTTTGTTAATGAAAATTAACAGTTTTCATTCATTTTTAGTTCTCAACATTTTTTTCTTGCTTTCACTTTCTTCCTCATTTTAACTTGGAATCTGCTTTGTTTCTTGCTCAAGTCACGAGCCTTGTTGCTCAAGAATCAGTTAAAGCTCGAGTCTCATACTTATTCTGGTGACTTTACAGTTTACACCAACAAAATGGTAATAACCTTTAGATCATTTAGTTCTAGTATAAGGCTTTTGTTTTCAATTTTAAGTAGGTTAAACTATAAAAATAGTCATTTTGTTTGCCTCAGGTTACATTTTAGTCACTTTTGTTTGTCTTAGGTTACATTTTAGTCACTTATGTTTGAAATGTTACGTTTTAGTCACTTATGCTATTATTTTGTTACGAAGTGATCACTCTTCTATTAAGTTCCGTTATCTCCCTAACGGTAATCCTACGTGGCAGTCCAACTAGATTTTAAGTGCCAACTTAGATTTCCTAGTGGGATGAGAATAGATTTTTAATTAAATAAATTTAATTAATTAAAAATTTTAAACCCTAAATCTTACTTAAAAAACCGTTCATCTCCTCCTTTTTTTAGTTTTCTTTTTTAACTTGACTAAGAAAGCTGTTATCATCAGAATTTTTTATTCATGTACAAAAACAAAAGAGGATTCAATTGAGGGTCCAGGTATGTCTTCTTCACCGACAAATTTATGTTCTAAGACTTAAAATCAAGTGGTTGTCGACAAAAAAGAAGATGGTAATCGTTTTTATTCCTAATCATTGTATTTTCCAATTCTTCACGTTCTTGATTAATTGATTTCTCAGCCCGATTTTTTCTTATATGAATCGGCTTGTTTGTTCATAATCCCTTTGTGAGTATCCCTTTTCTGCTACTTAATACGCTTCTTTTAGTTGTTAATATTGATTATTTTAAGTTAAAATTTTGTGGCAAATAAAAGTGACTATTTTTGTAATTTACCCTTTTAAGTATGGAATAAAATATGTTTGACTTGGATAATTAATATAATCCGTCAATAAGGGATTTGAAGCTTTCAATTAGGGATTCAGAGATAGTTTAGGAGATTAGATTTCTTTATTTTGTAAGGTTTTAATAAAAGGATCCCTAGAATCAAGGATATCTATCAATTAAAAGAATTGCAACGATGCCCTCAGCAATTTTATTCTCTATTTGCACAAAGTAGAGTTTAAGACATGGGAAACAGAGTTAGCAGTCATGGTAGCCATGCCTTGGTAGATTTTGCAGTGTGTAGGCTATTTAGTGAATTGGATGGCCTATTCAAACATACAGCTACTTTTAAACAGAGTTGAAGTGAGTAATTAAAGGATTCTTTCCAATATTTTTATGTCCCATATTATATTTCAATTATTACATACAAATAGTATTCACTTTGAACTCTTAAATATAGGGAAAACTTATATATAAAAGCTATTGAGGATTAGATAAAAGCATATAGCTTCAAGTTATAAAATTGAAGACATTCTTGAACATTGTTTCCAGATGAGACAATTGCAAGAACAAAAAGAACCACTTCCCAAAATGATACCTTAATTTCTAGGTTTCAATTTCTAAAATGAAAGGCTTGAACAGATTGATCATTAAATCCAAGACTTCAGTGCATTATAGGTTCAGACTTCAGAGGACTTTTTCTTCCCACCAAGGAAAACATCAGTAAGCACTGTCTTGGACTGCATCGATGCCCTAAGCAATTCCACCGCCTATTGCACCAAAATAACAAATTTAAGCTAATGGTATTAAGAATGGAGTATCAAACAAGGCAAAACAGAAAAAGGTAAAAAAAAAAAAAAAACTTTCAAAGTTATACTAAGACAAAATATATTGTTTTACCTCATTAACTCCCACACCAATGGTTTTCTCTTCAAGATCGTTCACATCCTTGATGTTGAACTTGTCAAGCAAAGTGATAATAGAATTAGTGTACATAGGCCTCACCACCAGATCATCCATTATCATGAAAGTTGCTGGCCTCTTGATCAAAGCTTCCTCACCCGAGTCTGGTACGCCATTGTTTGTGGGATTCACAAAAAGTACATCATTAGATTTCATAAAATAATGTCCGCAGGAAGGACAAGCGGCTGTTGGATGATTTGCAACATATGCAGTGCCACCATTGTAATTTTGATGGTTTTTACACCAGTAAAGGTTGGTGTATTTGGACTTTGGAGGATTGCATGCTTGGCAACAAGAGAGCTATATTAGAAGTATAGGTCGTAACCATTGGCTTCAAAAGGATTACTTTTGTAGCTGCTGATTTCATGTAGTAATAATCGTTCAAATTTTCAATGCTTTCATAAATGTTCCCAAGGCACCCCACTGTTCTTTGTTTACCAAGGAGCCTTACCACAGTTCCAACAGGTAATGACATGATATAGAAAAGAAAATCAACAAAATCTTTACCAGCTTCTGCAAACAGAATTCTGTCAGATTTTGGGTCTATCAGAAGCTTCTTGCTGACTGTGGTTGGTTTGGTGGCAGCCATGGAAAAAATATTATTGTTAGAATGCGAATATCACAGTACTTCTGCAATACTGTTACTGGCTTTATAATTTTGGCAGGGTCCATGTTTTATATAGAGCTTAATTTGCAGTAACCAATGACCATAGAGAAGTGGAATGGCCAATACAAATAACACAAGTTTTGTTGAATTCCAAGGGCTAGTCAAAACCTTCACAGTAATTACTGACTTCAGAATTCAATGATCTTATCCATATTTCCTTTTACCAACTCCATTCTCCAAATTACCACCATTCTCCAAATTACCACCAAGTCCGATAATCAGATTAATTCCAATTGATCCAATATTGTATACTAATCGGCAAACAGATGCAACTATATATATTAAACAATTTCTCACAATCTTAAAATGTTCCATTTTTCAGGGTTGGAGGGGGGTCAAGCTTCAAATTTAGGCAGCACAAGTTTTTTACATGTAAAAATGCCGCAAAAAGCTTCAAGCTAACAGTATTGTTGGCCTGTTAAGCTCTGGCCTGCATTGCAACAAAAGACCAGCAGCAATTTCAGCTCAACTCCTGTAGCAATACTGTTTTGAACTGAAGAAATGAAGCTGGTCCGAATGCAACAACATATTTTGATTATTTTGTTCCTATGCAACTTTATCTTGTTTCTTTGTAATTTGATAGCAAAGTTAGTAGGATTTGTTGGCTGATTTGTATTGATGCTATGGCTGATATGTCAGCTTATTTTTTGTGTACAAGTTAGACTTGTTTTGTGATGTACTAAGTGGGAGCAGTTAACCATTAGGTAACTGACCATTTACTTTTGTAACATACATATATTTTCAAAATTTGAATGAAAATGTTGATGTTTTTCAGTTACTTTTGCTATGTCCCTTATTCTGTTTTCTGCTTGCTAAAAAAACCAACAAATGGTATCAAGAGCCCGTTGTCATTGAGGGCCTTGGTTGTGCACTGTCTCTAAGTAAGTTGTGCTCGAAACAAAGAAGCATAAGCTGTTTTTGTTGATTTTTTTTGGTTGCTGCAAAGATGAGTTTTACACCACCTCTTCCACCTGTTTTTGCTGGTGAAAACTATAACATCTGGGCATTGAAAATAAAAACATAACTGCAGGCACATGACCCGTAGAATGTTGTTCTTAATGACACTAAGCCACCACCATTGAGAGCTAACCCGACCATAGCTCAGATCAGACAGCATAGTGAAAACTGTGCCAAGAAGTACAAGGCTATGTCATGCCTTCAAAGTGGAGTCTCTGATGTTATCTTCACAAGGATTATGACCTGTGACACACCAAAGCAGGCTTGGGATAAACTCAAGGAGGAGTTTCAAGGGTTAGACAAGACCAGACAGCAGCAACTAATTAATTTAAGAAGGGATTTTGAGAACTTGAGAATGAAAGACTCAGAAACCATTAAGCAGTATGCTGATAGAATTATGACTACTGTCAACAATATAAGATTGCTTGAGGAAGAGTTTAGTGATCAAAGGATAGTTGAGAAAGTCATAACAACCTTGCTAGAGAAGTATGAAGCAAAAATTTCTTCTTTGGAGGATTCAAGGGACCTATCAATAATTCCTTTGACAGAGCTAATAAATGCTCTTTATGCACAAGAGTAAAGAATGGCAAACAGAATGGAAGAGCACTTTGAGGGAGCTTTTCAAGCCAAAAGCAGAGAAAGCTCAAGTTCAACTTCAAATTCCAAAGGCAAGAAGCCTTGGTCAGAAAAGAAAAAGAAAGAGGCTGCCAAGAAGAAGTTTCCACCTTGTGTCATTGCAAGAAGACTACTCACCTGGAAAAATATTGCTAGTACAGACCAGACATTCAGTGTATAGGTTGCAAACAGTTTGGCCACATTAAAAAAGTCTACAAAAATAAGCCAAAAGCACAACCACTGTATCAGAATCAAGCATAGGCTGCTGAGGATGTTGAAGTACAGGAAGAACATGTTTTTTCAGCATCATGCTTTGCAAATTCAAGCAGAGTCAGCAAGATTTGGCTAATTGACAGTTGATGTACTCACCACATGGCTTCTGATAAGAGCATATTCAAGGAGCTAGACACCACCTTCAATTCCAAAGTCAGAATAGGCAATGGTGAACTGTTGAAGGCAAAAGGGAAGGGCAAGGCTATGATAGGCACCAAGTTAGGTAACAAAACCATTTCTGAGGTTCTTTATGTACCTGACATTGATCAAAATTTGCTGAGTTTTGGTCAGCTACTGGAGAAGGGTTACTCTTTAGTTTTTGAAGGCAAAACTTGTGTGATCAAAGATGCTACTGATCAAGTGTTAACAACAGTAGTTATGCAAGACATAACCTTCATTGTGGATGTGAATCAGTTGCAGGCAAGGGCATATGCATCTCAGACTGATGAAGCAAGCTTGCGGCATAGGAGGTTGGGGCTTGTGAACTACAATTCACTGAGCATATTGCAAAAGATAAATTTGGTTTATGACATGTCCAAGATCGAACCAAAGAAGGAAGTGTGTGAGGCCTGTCAACTTTGCAAATAGACCAGATTACCTTTCCCTGTCAACAAAGCATGGAGAGCTCAAGAAAGGCTTCAGCTAGTTCATACAGACATCTGTAGACCTATGAAGACCACCTCCTTAAATTGCAGCAGGTACTTTGTACTATTCATTGATGACTGCACTAGGTTCTGTTGGGTAAGCTTCCTGAAACAGAAGTCAGATGTTGATTTCTTTTGCAAATTTAAAGCTTTGGCTAAAAATCAAGCTAGTTGTAAGCTTAAATGCTTAAGATCTGACAATGGAACTGAGTATGTATCTCAGAGGTTCCAAAAGATATGTGATGAAGCTGGAATTCAACACTAGCTAACTACTGTTTACACACTATAGCAGAATGGTGTTTGTGAGAGAAAGAATAGGACAGTCCTTGATATGGCCAGGTGCCTTCTGTTTGAGGCTAAAATGCCTAACAACTTTTGGGCTGAAGCTGTAAACACATCTATTTACCTGCTAAACAGGCTACCAACTAATGCTGTTAAGGGTAAAACTCCCTTTGAGGCTTGGTTTGAACAGAAACCATCTGTATCACACTTGAAAGTGTTTGGCTGTTTGTGTTATGTACTGGTACCAGCAGAGAAAAGAACTAAGTTAGAAAGGAGGTCCATGCCAGGGGTGTTTGTTGGCTACATCAGTGTAAAGAAGGGATATAGAGTCTTTGATCCACTGACTAAGAAGGTTGCAATGAGCAGGGATGTTAAGTTCAGTGAAGCAAACTATTGGAAATGGGATGGA
The DNA here is from genome assembly GCF_025698545.1 of Gossypium raimondii. Lineage (NCBI taxonomy): Eukaryota > Viridiplantae > Streptophyta > Magnoliopsida > Malvales > Malvaceae > Gossypium > Gossypium raimondii. The sequence goes on from NC_068574.1 coordinate 56,947,045, forward strand.
ATTGAGGCAAGTCTGCTTGATGAAGATTAGAATGACCTTAACCTGCAGCAAACTGAAATTGAAGAAGTAGTTGAAGATGACTATGATGATGTACCTGTTAGAGGCACCAGGACACTAGCAAACATCTATGAAAGGTGTGCTATAATCATGGTGGAGCCTTCCTGCCATGATGAAGCTACAAAAGAAAGTTGCTAGCAAGAAGTTATGGAAGCTGAATTGAGAATGATTCACAAAAATGATACTTGGGAGCTTGTTAACAGGCTTGAAAATAGGAAAATCATTGGTGTTAAATAGGTTTTTAGAACCAAGAATAATGCAGATGATTCTTTGAACAAGCACAAGGCCAGATTGGTTGTGAAAGGGTACAGTCAACAACAACGGATTGATTTCTCTGAAACCTTTGCACCTGTTGCAAGACTAGATACTATAAGGGTGCTATTTGCTTTGACAGCTCAGAAACACTGGAAGGTACATCATTTAGATGTCAAGTCAGCTTTCTTAAATGAATTTCTCAAGGAAGAAATTTTCATAGAACAACCTAAAGGTTTGATCAATCAATTGATTTATTATCTATTGTATCAATCTCTTCTTTGTATGAAATCTGGTATGCTTGTTCTAATACTTACAGAGGCCCTCTAAACTTTCCTTTTCTCAAAGTATTGATACGGCCATGAAACTGCAACACTAATAGATAGTATTCTGTTTTTAGTCTTCTAATTATCACGAGCCAAGTTTGGGATTAAAAAGAAGAAAAGAGAGAAGATTAGCTTGATTTGGTATCTTATCATATCCTTGACTTAGATGTGGTTTAGACTTTGGTTTAGCACTAAGCTTTGCTTGGATGCAAAGATAAGAGTATTGAATAAGGTTTGAGCCTTTAAAGGTTTGAATCATCCTAGCAATTAAAACTCAAAAGGATTAAAAAATTCTATCAGTACTCATAGATTTGAGCTGTCATATTTTTGAACCAGACTTGACGAGTGCTACATACATTTATTAAGTAAACAATAAAACAACTTATAGAGGAAGTTTATGATTATCCACACTCCAACAGGGAGTTAAAAAATTGCAGTACTAAAATAGGTTAAGACTCATTAAAACCACAATTATTACATAGAAGGTTCAAAGGATTCTCATACAAACTAAAATCAACCAGCATGTCTGTTGGAATCCCTATAATTAAGGATAGAAATCGATGGTATTGGAATCCCTATAATTAAGGATAGAAATCATTGTGATCTCTTGTAAATAGAAACTAATCTCGATTCATCGATTCTTAGGAAATTACGATATCAATTATCGATTCTTAGGGATTAGGATTTATTTCCTTTAAAATGATTATTTTCTCTTTATAAAGTCGTAAACTAAAGCAGTAGCAATATAATGTAATTTTTCCTCCGAGTGTTTTTACATGGCATCGTGGCTTTAGGATTCATTCGATCCTAATTTTTCTCTAATTTCCTTCTTAAAATTCCTTGGTTTAGTCCTCCAATGGGTGATATCAATGAAATTTTCTTTGAAACCGAGACATCACAGATAACTCGAATATCAATCGGGAATCATTCAAGGTGAAATTAATTCCTCCACTCTGCGATGATGTTTTTGATGTTCGCTAACAAAACACGACTTGAGACTCTCCATAAGATACTTGGTACTCCCACCACTCATGGATCTCTAGCCATTCAAGGTACGCCTCAACATTGCTTTTGAATCTAATAATCAATCTCCTTGGATACTCGATTCAAGCGCCTCCGATCACATGACGAGTAACTCCACGTTGTTTCAAACCTACACTCCTTGTCATAACAAATCCGAATCCGCATAGTCGACGGTTCTTACTCACCGTATTGGAATAGGAGAAGTACAAATGATGAGAGTTTTCTCTCGATAAAGTCCTACATGTCCCAAACTTGTCCTGTAATTTACTTTCAATTAGTAAACTTACTAAGGATGAAAATGTTCTTGTTGAATTTTTCGCAATTGGTTGTGTGATACTGAGAAGTAAATCGGGAGGATGATTGGCCTTGCTAAAGTTGATGATGGACTATATATTTGGAATAAAAGCAATTACACAAGGGGATTGGCTCTATCCATTGCAAAAGAGGACACTATTATGTTATGGCACCGTAGGTTAGGACATCAAACTTTGTGTATTTGAAAAACATCTTCCATTGTTATTTGAAATAAAAGTATTAATTCCTTGAAGTGTGAAATTTGCCAATTATCTAAACATACCCGTGTGCCATACCCATTAAAACCACATATTCAGTCCCAACCTTTTTCGTTAATCCATAGTGACCTATGGGGAGCCAGCCGAGTGAAAAATATTACAGGGGCTAGATGGTTTATAACATTCATTGATGATCATACTAGGGTCTGTTGGGTCTATCTACTCAAAGAAAAATCTGAAACACCCAAAGTATTCCAAAATTTTCACTCAATGGTTCGAACCCAATTCAACTCTACCATACATACCCTCCGTACTGACAATGGGAGAGAATACTTCAACTCTGTCTTAAGTCCATACCTTTCTGACCAAGGCATTATACACCAAAGCTCTTGTCCTGACACTCCTCAACAAAACGGGATCTCTGAGAGGAAAAATCGTTATTTTCTTAATGTGGCTCGAGCCATAATGTTCACTATGAATGTTCCAAAATACTTGTGGGGAGAAGCTGTCCTTACTGCCTGCTATCTCATAAACCGAATGCCATCAAAGATCCTCAATTTCCAAACACCTCTAAATACTCTTTTAAAGGCCTTCCCTCTATTTCATGTCCCTAATCTTCCAGCTAAAATATTCGGCTGTAAAGCTTTTGTCCATAACCATCAACCAAATCAATCCAAACTTGATCCTCGAGCCCACACCTGTATCTTCATTGGATATTCCCCTACACAAAAAGGCTATAAGTGTTACTCACCAACATTGCGCCGAATGTTTGTCTCTCGAGATGTTACCTTCTTTGAAAATGAACCATACTTTGCAAAGATCTCATCTTGTGGGGAGATTTTAATGAAGATGAGACCTTAATACTCTCTTCATTATACCGCTTTGATCCTACTACTACTATCCCAGATTTAGTTGTTTCCCTATCTGAAGAATTTAACACCGTCCTTCCCAATGACAATACCTCCACCAAGTACAACAACCACTTGATCAAGGAAAACAAAGAATCTGAGTTTACTCCGACGGAATCGTTCTCCTGAAACCGTCTGAAGATGCCAATTACATCTCCAACCGAGGACTGTTTCAAGCGAAGTCCCACCTCCGTCACCATCCATCTATCTTCCAATTGCGATTCGAAGGGTACAAGGAGTCGCACTCAACATCCTATTTCTCGGTTTGTATCCTATGGAAATTTATCTAAGTCTTACAAAGCTTTTGTGACTAATGTTGATTCTGTAAAAATTCCAAAAAATATAGAAGAGGCTCTTGAATCAGCTGAGTGGAGACAAGCCGTGATGGAAGAAATGAAGGCCCTCAAAAACAATGAAACATGGGAAGTCTCGGATCTGCCTAAAGGGAAAAAAACCGTAGGGTGCAAATGGATTTTCACTACGAAATTTAAACCCGATGGCCGTATTGACCGATACAAAGCTCGACTTGTGGCTAAGGGATTCACCCAAACTTATGGTCTCGACTACAACGAGACGTTTGCACCGGTTGCCAAGCTAAACACCATTCGGGTCCTGCTATCTCTTGCTGCCAACCTTGATTGGCACTTGACTCAATTGGATGTAAAAAATGCTTTTCTCAACGGGGAATTAAATGAGGAGGTGTATATGGATTTCCCACCAGGGTTTGAAGAAAACAAGGACCAAGTGTGTAAGTTGAAGAAGTCCTTGTATGGGCTGAAACAATCTCCACGAGCGTGGTTCAGCCGATTTGCAAAAGCTATGACTAGCAGAAATTACATTCAAGGACAGGCAGACCACACCATGTTCTACAAGCACTCGGAAGAGGGTAAATGCTGCATCCTTATCGTTTATGTTGACGATATAATAATAACAGGAAATGACTCGGCGAAATTTTGAGATTGAAAAATTTCTTGGTCTGAGTTTGAACTTAAAGACTTGGGGAGTCTTAAATATTTTCTTGGTATGGAGGTAGCAAGGTCGAAAAAGGTATCTTCATTTCCCAAAGGAAATATGTTCTTGATCTCTGTCGGAAGTTGGTTTCATGGGCGAAAACCGTAGAAACTCCTATGGAGTTTAACCTCAAATTGGGAACTAATGAGGATGGAGAAGAAATCGACGGGGAGATATCAACGTCTAGTAGGAAGGCTCATCTACCTATCTCACACCCGTCCGCACATAGCCTTTGATGTGAGTGTTATTAGCCAAGATATGCATGCCCGAGGAGAAGCACCGAAGTCGCATATAGAATACTAAGATACCTAAAAGGAACTCTGGTAAAGGCACAGACTTCAAGAAGACTATCAACCGAAGCGTGGAAGTCTACATCGATGCGATCAGGCGGGTTCATTAATGATAGACGCCTACAAGCGGCTATTGTAGTTATGTTTGGGGTAATCTCGTGACGTGGAGGAGCAAAAACAATCTGTGATAGCACGCAAAGGCAGAGGCGAGTATCGAGCACTATCTCATGGTATATGCGAAGGAGTTTGGATACAAAGACTTATGGGAGAACTAAAAGTGCCTTTTACCGGACCTATGAAGATGTCTTTGTGACAACCAGTCATTGTCAAGATAGCACATAATCCGTGCATCATGATCGGACCAAACATGTGGAAATAGATCGTCACTTTATAAAAGAAAAAGTACACTCAGGAGAAGTATGCATCATCTACCTACCTACTAGACAACAAGTTGCAGACATGTTAACCAAAAGTTGGGTTTGATTAACATCTACACTCCAACTTGAGGGGGAGTGTTGGAATCCCTATAATTAAGGATAGAAATCTGATGGTATTGGAATCCCTATAATTAAGGATAAAAATCTGTTGTGATCTCTTGTAAATAGAAACTAATCTCGATTCATCGATTCTTAGGAAATTACGATATCAATTCTTGATTCTTAGGGATTAGGATTTATTTCCTTTAAAATGATTATTTTTCTCTTTATAAAGCTGTAAACTAAAGCAGTAGCAATATAACAGAATTTTTCCTCTGAGTGTTTTTACAATGTCCTATATCACGATTGAATGTACTCCAGAAGAGTTGCTAGCATCACTTTCGCCTGCCTTCTTCTCGAGGAACGCATCAGTGAGCACTGCCTTGGACTGCAACGATACCTTCAATAACTTCACACCCTATTTGCACAAAAGCAAGTTTCAAACCAGTGTTGTATAATCACAAATAAAAAAGGCTTACATTCTTAAAACTTCTCACTTGTTATATAAAGAAGCAAAAGAAATGGGATTGTTTCTTACCTCATCTATTCCTATATCAACGGTTTTCTCTTCAAGAACCCCCACATCCTTGATATTGATCTTGTTGAGTAAAGTGATACAAGAAATGGCTGACATAGGCCTTACAGCAAGATTATCCGTGATCATGTATGTAATAACCCCTTTCACATAACCTCCCTCATCAGTAGGCGAATCCTTCTTTTTTGGATTAACAACTATTGCGATTTGGTTCATAACAGTATTGCAGGAAGGAAAAATGAATTTAGAATCATTTGCCACATAGAGACCGCAGCTGCTACGATGGTAAGTATTAACACACCTATAAATTCCGGTGGGTTTTGAGTTTGACGATTCGACTGTTGGCAACAAGGGAGGCACATTTGCAGCATTGTCTGGAACTATAGGCTTCAAAAGGGTGTCTTTGTTTACTGTTGGCTGAATTTAGGTATCATTCATATTCTCATGGGTGTCTTTGTTTGCTGTTGGCTGAATGTTGGTATCATTCATATTCTCAAGGCTGTCATAAAGGTTTCCAAGGGAACCCACCATCTGTTCTTTGGTGAGAAGCCTTATGACAGTGCCAACAGGTAACGACAGAATATTTAACATAAAATCGACAAAATATTTTCCAGATTTAGCAAATAGAACTCTTTGGCTTGTTGAGTCAACGAGAAGCTTCAAGCTAACAGTGTTGGTAGCCATGTGGTGGATACAGTTTCTAGGCTCTTTATAATGGCTCGGCTAATGGGAATGGGGTGGCCCTAGCAAATATATGGATACTTGTTGGAACTTTGGCAGCAAAAAAAAAAAAAAAAAACTGAAGAACCGAAGCACACGAGAGAATAGAGCTTTTGCAAGAATGATAACTGAAAAATTCATCTCTCTTTTTCATTCAAAATTTGAAAATATATGTGAGTTACAAAACATTGGACAGTTACCTAATGACATAACTGCTCCCACAATGCAAACTTAAATTACACACAAAAGCAAGCTGACATATCAGCTGTTACATCAATTCAAATCAACAAACTAATCCTACTAACTTTGGACAAATTACAAGGAAACTAAACAAAGTTTCATAGAACAAAATGAACTGAGGAAGTTATAGCATTCGGTTAAACTCCAATGCTGATCTCCAAGTTGAGCTTCTGCTAGTCTTGTTGCTGAGCTGCTGCTGGTCTTTTGTTGCAGTGCAGGCCAATGCTCAACAATACTTTTCTTCATTGGATCTCAAAAAATTGAGTTGAAGTGAGTAACAAGGATTCTTTCCCCTATTTTAAAGTCTCATATGGTATTTCTATTTTAACATGAAAATGGTATCATTTTTAGATCATTTAGCTCCAAGTATAGGGATAAGGTTTTCAACTTCAAGGGAGATTCGGTCCCTGCTAAAAGAGGGATAAATTTATGGACAATTGCAATTTTTGCAATTCCTTCCTTGAAGAGATATGGCTACCTTCTTTAGCATGAAATCCAAGTATTGCTTAGATCCCAAGATTGAGGTTATTATAAATAAAGGTTTGAGGATTACATAAAGCCATATAGTTTCAAGTTATACTATTGGACTGACATGCTTGAAGTTCACTTTACATAAATAAACAAGTTAAGGAACAAGAAAATATTCTTTCACCTTATTAATTCCCACAACAATGACTTTCTCTTTAACCACATCCTTGACGTTGAACTTGTTGAGCAAAGTGATAATAGATTTAGTGGGCAGAGGCCCCACAACCAGATCATCTGTAATCATATAAGTTACAGTTTCCTTGACAAAACCTCCCCCAACCTTGTTTGGCAGATTCGCAAAAGTGAAATTACTGTCCATAACGCTGGTACAGCAAGGACAGCGGGATTTTGGACCATTTGCCATATTGTGACACCTGTCTCTTGGATAGGAGCTAGTACACCTATAAAAATTGGTGTAAGTTGGAGGTTGCATGGATGGAAACAAGGGAGGTACATAAACAGCATAGTAAATGCTTGTGGCTTCAAAAAGATGTTTTTGTTTGCTGCTGACAACATGTAGAAATTGTCCAGATTTTCAATGCTGTCGTAGATGTTTCTGATGCAACCACCATTCCTTGTTCACTAAGGAGCCTTATCACAGTGCCAACAGGCAATGACATAATGCTCGAAAGATCAACAAAATCTTTACTTCACCAAAGAGAAGCCTGTGGGATTTTGGGTCTATAAGAAGCTTTAGGCTAATTGTGGTGGGACTAGGAGTGGGGGCAGCCATGAAAAAACACTAATGATAAAAGGTGAGATATTCACAGTACTTGAATATAGTTACTGCCTGTATAATGACTAATGAGAATTGGATGGCCTAAGCAAATATCTGACTAGTTTTTCTTCACTGGGTCTCAAACAAATTGAGTTGAATTGAGAAACAAGGGATGCTTTAATTTTCACCATTTTCAAGTTCCATATTATATTTCTATTATAACATACAAATGGTAGCTCTAAAAGGGCTAAGTTTTAGCAATTAAAACTCAAAAGAGGCTCAAAGGATCCTCATACAGACTGCTAAGGTTTTAAGAAAAACCAATGAGCATCCCTTCTTAGACTAAGACTCATAAAACAAACTTGCAAACTGAAAATCGGCCAGCATTTCTTATATCTCGATTGAATGTACTTCACCAGCAGAATTGCTAGCATCAGTTTCGCTCACCTTCTTCTCAATGAACACATCAGTGAGCACAGTCTTGGACTGCAAGGACGCCTTTAGCAACTTCACACCCTATTTTCAGAAAAGCAAGTTTAAAACCAGTGTCATATTATCAACAATGAAAGTTGGTCACATTCTTAGCATTCACGTTTTAATATAGAAAGTAATGGGTACGGGTATGCTCAAATTTGTCTATTTTTTCTCATAAATATGAGGATCATACCCTTAACCCGTATATTACTTAATATTAAGGCTGCAAAAGAAACGGGATTATGTCTTACCTCATTGACTCCTATATCAGTGGTTTTCTCTTCAAGAACCCCTACATCCTTGATATTGAACCTGTTGAGTAAAGTGATACAAGAAATGGCTGACATGGGCCTTACAAAAAGATCATCCATGATCATGTATGTAATAACCCCTTTCACATAACCTCCCTCATCAGTAGATGAATCCTTCTTTTCTGGATTAACAACGGTTGCGATTTCTTTCATAACTCCATTACAAGAAGGACAAATGGATTTAGAATCATAGGAGACATAGAGACCACACCTTTGATTATAGTAACTTTGATCACACATGTAAATTTCGATTGATTTTGATGATGCGGTTGTTGGCAGCAAGGGAGGCACATTTGCAGCATTGATGGACGCTATAGGCTTCAAAAGGGTGTCTTTGTTTGCTGTTGGTTGAATGTAGGTATCGTTCATAGTCTCAAGGCTGTCGTATAGGTTTCCAAGGCAACCCACCATTTCTTGTTTCTTCAGAAGCCATATGACAGTGCCAACAGGAAATGACAGAATGTTGAACAGAAAATCGACAAAATCTTTCCCGGCTTCAGCAAACAGAACTCTTTGGCTCGTTGACTCGACCAAAAGCTTCAAACTAACAGTGTTTTCAGCCATGGTGGTAACACTTACGTAAATACAAATCTCACAGATCTTTACTACAACGTCTAGATATGCTTTGCAATGTCTAAGCTCTATACCGAAAGCAATCAAAGACTAAAGGGATCTGGATGGCCTTAGCAAATATATAGCTTCTCTACTTACTGGGGCTCAAGCAAATGGAGTTGAAGTGAGTAGTAAGGGATTCTTTTCACCACTTTCAAGTCACATATTATATTTATTACAAGTTTGTAACATACAAGTGGCATATATTTTTAGATTATTTAGCTCTAAATAGGGATAATACTTTTAACTAATGGAAGTTTATAATAGGTAATGACATGATGTTAAAGAAAAAATCAACAAAATCTTTACCATCTCCAGCAAACTGAAATCTGTGGGATTTTGAGTGTATCAAAAGCTTCATGCCGACAGTGGTGGGACTGGTAGTGGGGGCAACCACGAAAATATGCTAATGATAAAAGGTGAAATAATCACAGTGCTTCAAATATTGTTACTGCCTTGATAATATTGGCAGTCTTATAGTTTTACTTTATACAGTTGGACTGACATGCAAGAATAAAATAAGTTGAGGACATTATCCGTATATCTTCTATTTATATTGAAGAGCATGCCATCATTTCCATCTGGAGACAATTGCAGGAACACACTTTTTTTTTCTTTTTGAAGAAAAGAAACATCACATTTTCAACTCTGTAATAAAGGTTTTAAAGGAATCCCACCATTCCATTTTCAGTAGGTACTCTCAGTGCCAGCAGGCAATGAAAGAATATTGGATAGAAAATCAACAAATCTTTTGTTGGAACTAAGAAAACAAATGAATGAAGTTTGACAGAAACTTGAGCTTGAAGGCTCGATGTCTTGCTGAGCAAACAAGAAAATCAGCTGAGACCTTTTAGCAAATTGTTTGAGTAAAACCAGAAATAAATGAAGAAGAATTCTAAAAATTTCATTAACAATGAATTGAGGCATAAAGCCATTACATATACCAGTCAATAAGCTGGTCAAAATGAGACAAACATCACCTAATCATCAACCTAACTCCACTAAGTACCTAGAAACTTGCTAAACATAACTTGCACACTTTGTAAAGCTGATTTATCAGCTCAAACATCAACAAATTATATCAAGTACATTAACAACTTAGTTCTAATCTAATTAAGTTACAAAATATCATTTGAAAGTAACAAAATGAAACAGTAGCTTGAACTTCAGTTGCAACTGCATGGCTCGGGTAGTTTGTCTGCTTCATGCCTGTATGCTAGCCAACTTCATCACTCTTCCTTGGCTTGCATGTTGCATGCTCCTATTTTGGCTCTCAAATCCTTAAACATTGACACACAAAGAGGCTTTGTCAAGATATCAGCGAGCTAATCCTCAGAACTGTAATGAATCAGTTTCACTTCTTGAAATTGCATTTCTCTAACAAAATGAAACTTTATTTTGAAATGCTTGTTCTCCTGTAAAATACTGGATTCTTTGCAATTGCAACAGCAGATTGGTTGTCACTTTTGATCTTTGTTGCTTCCCTTTGGTGTAGGTTTAAATCAGCCATGATTTTTCTTAACCAAATAGCTTGGTTAACAGCTCTTGCAGCTGCCACATATTCTGCCTCTGCTGTCAGTTGAGCAACAACAGTTTGCTTATTTGAACTCCAACAAAATATGGCTAAACCAAGGGCAAACAGATACCTTGAGGTGCTCTTCATATCATCAACTGATCCAGCTCAATCACTATCAGCATAACCAAGTAGTTTCATGCTATCAACCTTGATATACATCATTCCAAAGCTCAGTGTACCTTTGATGTACCTGAGAACTCTTTTAGCAGCTTGAAATTGTCTTGCATTGCAACAATGCATGAACCTAGATAGGAGACTTACATCAAACATGATGTCTAGTCTTGTGCACCAAACTTTTATAAGATGACTCAGCTACTCTCTCGAAATCTTCTTGGCTGGTCAGCGTTTCTCCAACAGCAATTGGTGTGCTTGTTGCTTTACAATTCAGCATGAAGAACTTGTTCAGAATCTTCAAGGCAAATGCCTTCTGGCTTATGAAAATCCCTTGCTGAGTTTGAGACATTTCTATACCAAGAAAGTAGGACATTTGTCCCAAGTCTGACATCTCAAACATGCTCTCCATTTTTCTCTTGAAATCAGCCAACATGCCATTCTTTCTTCCTGTAACAAACAGGTCATCCACATACAAAGAGACTATAAGTTGTGTTTCATTACCTTCCTTCTTCACATACAAGGTTGGCTCACTGATGCTTCTTTCAAACCCCAAGCTAGCTAGGTAGCTGTCGATTCTGTCATACCAGACTCTTGGTGCTTGTTTCAAGCCATTTAAAGTCTTCTTCAACTTGTACACATTATCCTCTTTGCCTTCAACTTTGAACCCTTCAGGCTGTTCAACATAGATTTCCTCATCAAGAAAACCATTGAGAAAGGCAGATTTTACATTGAGTTGATGTATCTTTCATTGCTTCTGTACAACCAAAGTAACCAGCAGCCTGATTGTGTCAAGTCTAGCCACTGGTGCAAATGTTTCAAAATAGTCAATGCCATACTTTTGAATGAATCCATTCACTACTAGCTTTGCCTTCAGCTTGTTCAAAGTTTCATCAGCATTATGCTTGGCTCGAAACACCCATTTCACTCCTATGACCTTCCTTGTTGAGCTTCATCCTCTTCAAAACAAGTTGGTTCCATAGTAGCTACATCTGCTCTTGTATAAACTTTAGCCAATGGTCTGGTTCCCCTGACTGGCTCATCATCAATGTCCATTTCAAGATTATCCTGATCACCTTCAATCTAATCTGTCACCAGGTCTTCAGCAGCACATTCTGGCTTATTCTTATCCCAGTTCCAGCTTGATTTCTCATCAAAGACTACATCTCTGCTTACACAAACCCTATTGGATGTAGGATCCAAAATTCTATAGCCTTTCTTGACATCGTTGTAGCCCACTAAGATGCCAGGTTGAGCCTTCTTGGCCAGCTTATCCCTTTTGACTGCTGGTATGTGTGCATAACAAATGCAGCCAAAGACCTTCAGATGAACAACTGATGGCTTGAACCCAAACCTGACCTTAAATGGTGTTTTTTGAACCAAAGACTTAGTTGGTAGCCTGTTTTGAAGGTAAACATCAATGTTAACTGCCTCAGCCCACAAGGTCTTGGGCAAATTTCTCTCAAACACTAAGCATCTGGCCATATCCATCAAAGTTCTATTCTCTCTCTCACTGACACCATTCTGCTGAGGTGTGTAGGTATTGGTGAGCTGGTGCTTGATGCCTACTTCATCACAAAAGCCTTAAAACATAGCTGAAGTGTACTCTGTGCCATTATCAGACCTTTGTGTCTTGAGCTTGCATCCTGATTTAGTTTCAACTACAGCCTTGAACTTCTAAAATACAGAGGCCACTTCTAAGTTGTGCTTTAGGAAGTAAATCTAGTAATACTTCGAGTAATCATCAATAAAAAGGATAAAATACCTGCTACCATTCAAAGACTGTGTCTTCATAAGGCCACACACATTAGTGTGGACTAGTTACAGCTTTGCTGAGGTTCTCCATGCCTTGTTCAAAGGAAATGGCTGTCTAGCTTACTTTCTTAGGTGACATACTTTACAAACATCCTCTTTCTCAATTGATATTGTGAAGTTTTCAACCAAGTCCCTTTTGGTCAGCTGAACCAGTGACTTATAGTTGGCATGGCCTAACTTCTTATGCTATAACTTACACTTATCTAAGACTGTTGTGTAGACACTGTCTGAAATTTTGTTCTAGTCCACAACAAAACTTTTGTTAGCCATGGCTACTAACATGAGTTTTGATCTACTTGGATCACTGATCAGACATTCCTTGCCTTTGAACACTACAGAATAACCATTTTCAAGCAACTGAGTTATACTAAGCAGATTTCTGTCAAATTCAGGCATGCACAGGACATTAGATACCTGTAGGAGCGTTTATCAGCACACCTCTTTTGCCTTCTATTTTGATTAAGTGTCCATTTCCAACTTTTACCCTTTTTTTGAAGCTTCTATCAATTTTCTTGAAGATAGCAGCATTGAGGGTCATGTGGTTTGTGCAATCACTATCAATCAGCCATCCATTTGTGGCTTTTCTTTTGGCTGCTGAGTAAGAGACTACAAAGGCTTACTCTTCTTGGTCACTACCTTCTTCTGCCACTTGAGCTTCAGCTCTAGGCTGTTGAGGCTAGTTTTGCTTCAGCTTGCCTTTGTTTCTACAAACTTTCTCAAAATGTCCCATCTTTTTGCAGACTTTGCACTACACATCAGGCTTGAACCAATAGTTTGCTTCTGGATGACTGAGCCTTTTGCAATGTGAGCAAGGTGGATATCTTCTTCTTGCTCCATCTCTTTTAGGCTTTTCAGACCAAATCTTCTTCCTTTTGTAGCCAGAAGAGCTCGAGGCAGGTCTGTTCTTGGCTTGAAAAGCATATTCTTAATGCTCCTCTTGTCTGCTGGCTCTTCTTTGCTCTTGAGCATAAAGAACATTGATCAACTTAATAAAAAAGATGCTAGTTAGATCTCTCGAGTCTTCAAGGGATGAGATCTTGGCTTCATATCTCTTAGGTAAGGTTGTAATGACCTTTTCCACTATTTTTGCTTCACTGAACTGGTCCTCAAGCAATCTGATGTTGTTCACAACAGCCATGATCCTGCTGAGTATTGCTTCACTGTTTCTTCTTCCTTCATCTTCAAAATTTCAAAGTCTCTTATCAAATTCAATATTTGTTGCTGTCTCGTTCTTTCAGTCTCTTGAAACTCCTTATTTAGCCTAACTTTGGTGACTCACAAGCCATGATTCTTGTGAAAATTACATCAGATACACTTTTTTAGATGTATGACATAGCCTTGTGTCTTTTGGTTCTTTCATCTATGTGCTATCTGATCTGAGTCACAATGGGATTGACTCTTAGAGGTGCTGGTTCAACATTCGAGTTGACAACCTCCCACAAGTCGAATGCCTGTAGGTAGGTCTTCATTTTCACTACCCAAATATGGCAGCCTTCACCATTAAAAATTGATGATGGAGCTGGAGAGAATCCGGATAAAGACATGGTTTTTAGACATGAAGAATGAAAGATCCACTGAGAAATAAGCTCTTGTTACCAATTGTTGGAACTATGAAAAGAAATGAATGGAGTTTGACAGAAACTTGAGCTTGAAGGCTCGATGTCTTGCTGAGTAAACAAGGAAATCAACTGAGACCTTTTAGCAAATTGCTTGAGTAAAACCATAAATAAATGAAGAAGAATTCTTAAATTTCATTAACAATGAATTGAGGCATAAAGGCATTACATATACCAGTCAATAAGCTGGTCAAAATGAGACAAACATCACCTAATCATCAACCTAGCTCCACTAAGTACCTAGAAACTTGCTAAACATAACTTGCACACTTTGTAAAGCTGATTTATCAGCTCAAACATTAGCAAATTACATCAAGTACATTAACAACTCATTTCTAATCTAACTAAGTTACAAAATATCATTTGAAAGTAACAAAACAAACCAGCAGCTTGAACTTCAGTTGCAATTGCATGGCTCGGGCAGCTTGCCTGCTTCATGTCTGTATGTAGGACAATTTTATCATCTTTGCTAGCTTCAGCAAACAGTATTCCTTGGTTTCTCCGAAGTTCAACATCTAAAACCCAGAACTAATAACTAAAGAGCCTTCACTACAAAATTCACCATCTATCATACTCAAAGACAGTTACCTTAGAAGAAAACATTTAGGGTTACAAATGATAAGAGTAAAAAATTGAAAAAAGCACTCTAAGTTGGTACTTCAGAAGAAGCCAGTTGTAATCAATTTAAACTATAGTTTGATGGACCACTCTAGAAAAGGAATTATACCTTCAAAAATAAGGGTATGCCACGTTGGGCAATGAGCACCCAGTATTCTTTAGTAATAGGCAAAAGAATAGTTCACTTTGTGCTCACCGCACAGCTTTGTATATTTGCTCAGTCATTTGCACTTCAATTTATAGAAGTTGGTTGAGTTCCCTTGTCTGTTTCTTAGGGATGTGGGATCTTAAAGAAATTGGACACATTTATTTTCCAAAATTCTAGTGATAGAAAAAGACAACGTTTTTTTGTTGATCGCTGTAGAGGTGTTATTGCTTTGATCATTGTGCTGTTGTATCCTGGGAGACATTTGACTAATGTTTCTCCAAGTACCATAGGAGCAGTCGAATCTATCCTAAGAAAACTGTGTTAAATAAGCTTGAACGTTTAGTAAATCTCTGTTCTTCCTTTCATTTTCAACTTATTGTTATGATTTTTATTGATTTACGCATTTGACAATTTAAATATAAATTATTTTATTTATATTTTGTTTCATATATAAATTTGTGTTTATTTATATTTAAATATTTTTGTTTTGTCTAACACATGTTAGCAATAACTCCTTTCATAACCTCCTTCATCAGTGGATGAATCCTTCTTTTGTAGATTAACAATGGTTACAATTTGATTCATAACATCATTGTAAGAAAGAAAAATGGATTTATAATCATCTTCCGCGTAGAGACCACAGCTGCTACGATGGTAACTATTTCGACTCCTATAAATTTCGATTGATTTTGAAGACTTGGTTGCTGGCAACAAGGGAGGCACATTTGCAGCTTTGATGGAAGCTATAGGCTTCAAAAGGTTTCTTTGTTTGCTGTTGATTGAATGTAGGTGTCGAAAGCTTTTTTTTTGAAATCGACATTTTTTATTTTAAAATGAAGATGGAGTTGCCACCAATATTTTTTAATTAGGTGTAATTGGAACACCTTAAGGTTGTCATTTTAATAAAATGTTAGATTTATTAAAATTATTTTCGGTCTACAAAAATCAAAGGAATGGGTTCGAGAGTCGGTTACATGTGAGGAATGATTAGCACCCTCATAACGCCCAAAATTGGTACCTAATTAATTACTTAATATCTTAGTGTCGAAAGTAAAAATTTCGAGGAGAAATTAAAATATGATCCCTCTTTGCATGATGTTCTAATTAATTAAAATCACTTAACTAAATTAAAACTTATGTAAAAGACCTTCTTATCTCGAGGTAACCAAAATGAAAAGGTCATTTTCGGTAAGTTAGGGCACGATATCTCGAATCCTCAAAAATAAGATTGCTCATTATTTAATTATTATTTAAATCTCATGTGTTTTTAGTTTTAAAAAGGATGTTCGGTTATTTAGGTTGAAAGAGAAAATCAAACCTCATAAGTTAGGACACAACTTCTTGAATCTCCAAATAAAGAATGTTGCCTCGGTTTTCAAATTTTCCCTTTTTATGCATCGAGTAAAAATGAATGTAACATTTAAAGCGATGTGCATTTAACTTATTTGGGCATAGTATGAAAATGGACAAATATATTTAAACATAATGCATGATATAGTGATAGCAAAATAATATAAAATAACCATGTGGGTAAAACATCTATATTAGAATGATAAATAATAAATAAATAAATACCATAATAATAATGTAATAATAATATTAATTCATAATACTAATCATAATAGTCATATCACTATCATAATACCAAAATAAATAAATAAAAAATAAAAAGATATAAACAACATAAGTTTTAAGTGCTAAAAATAAAAAAAACAGTAATTAAAGGTGTGAAGTTAAATAAATGAATGATTAAATTAAAATTTAAATAATGAATTATATAAAATAAATAAATAAATAAATAAATCAAAGTAAATGACTAAACTATAACATGAGAAAAGGAATAGGGGCCAAATGGGAAATTATTCCCAACCTCATTACGCGCACCGTTTCCAGGAGAGACCAAGGGCAAGAGGACTAAAAAAAAACCAAAATTAAGTAGTATAATTTAAAAAAAGAAAAAGACCAGAAATAAGACTGTATTGAAAAGCGTTTGAAAAGCAGAAGGGCTAGGGCTGCAATTAGACCCTTCCCACGAAAACACGCGAATCTCAGGGAATTCGGATCGGGTCGTCTGGTCAGCCTTCAAAACGACGTCGTTTTGGGGCGTTTAGGGCTGGATGAAACGACATTGTTTTGATGACCCTATTTAAGTCAAAAAGAATAATAATAATAATAATAATAATAATAATAATAATAATAATAATAATAATAAAACATTTCAGACTATGTTTAAAAAAAAATTCTCTTCTCTTTCTTTTTCTCTCTAAGGCCCTCCATATCCGGCCATAAGGATATCAACGCTCTACTGTGACCATCGATCATCGATGACGGCGACCATCGCCTCCGGTGGCCGGAGTTAAAAAAAATACCCCTTTTTTAGTCCATTTGACTCCTCAAAGCTAGATCCAAAGGCTAAGCCTTCTAAAAGAGAAAAAAAGAATGTTCGGCTCTTCGCACACCTCACATTCCCTTTTGCCAAAGCCTCGGAGAAAACCCTAATGGGTTCGGAAGCATTCAGGGTCAGAGGAGGTCTCCAACAACGACGGGAGGCGAGACGATCGGTAAAACTTTTATTTTTATTTATTTATTATGCTCTTTTCCAAAAATAGAAGATAAAATGGACTACCTTTTAATGTTTATTCTTTGTTCTTCTATTTCAAAAGAAAAAAAAAACATTAAAAGGATTTCTGTTGGATGATTTGCAACATATGCATTGCCACCATTGTAATTTTGATGTTTTTTACACCAGTAAAGGTTGGTGTATTTGGAGGATTGCATGCTTGGCAACAAGAGAGCTATATTAGAAGTATAGGTCGTAACCATTGGCTTAAAAATGATTTCTTTTGTAGCTGCTGATTTCATGTCGTAATAATCGTCCAAATTTTCAATGCTTTCATAAATGTTCCCAAGGCATCCCACTGTTCTTTGTTTACCAAGGAGCCTTACCACAGTTCCAACAGGTAATGACATGATATAGAAAAGAAAATCAACAAAATCTTTACCAGCTTCAGCAAACAGAATTCTGTCGGATTTTGGGTCTGTCAGAAGCTTCTAGCTGACTGTGGTTGGTTTGGTGGCAGCCATGGAAAAAATATTATTGTTAGAATGTGAATATCACAGTACTTCTGCAATACTGTTACTGGCTTTATAATTTTGGCAGGGTCCATGTTTTATATAGAGCTTAATTTGCAGTAACTAATGACCATAGAGAAGCGGAATGGCCAATGCAAATAACACAAGTTTTGTTGAATTCCAAGGGACAGTCAAAACCTTCACAGTAATTACTGACTTGAGAATTCAATGATCTTATCCATATTTCCTTTTACCAACTCCATTCTCCAAATTACCACCAAGTCCAATAATCAGATTAATTCCAATTGATCCAAAATTGTATACTAATCGGCAAACAGATGTAACTATATATATTAAACAATTTCTCACAATTTTAAAATGTTCCATTTTTCAGGGTTGGAGGGGGGGTCAAGCTTCAAATTTAGGCAGCACAAGTTTTTTACATGTAAAAAATGCCGCAAAAAGCTTCAAGCTAACAGTATCGGCGGCCATTATAGGAACACTGTCACAAATAGAAGTTTCAGAGGTTATACATAAAAGCTTTGAGGATTAGATATAACCTAACATCATTTCCATCCTAGAGACACAATTGCAAGAACACCACATCACTTTTGATCTTATTTCCCAGCGAACACAGTAGTAAGCACCGTCTTGGATACCAACAATGCCCTCAGCAATTTCATTCCCTATTTGCACAAAGCAAAGTAAAAGTGTAAAAACTACATTCCTTTACAAAATTGCATCAAAACTTAAAAAGGGATCATTTACCTCATCCACTCCCATATCAATGACTTTCTCTTCAAGAACCCCAACATCCTGAACTTTGAACTTGTTAAGCAAAGTGATAGTAACAACTCCCTTGACATAATCTCCCTCACCTGAGGATGAACCCTTGATTCACAAGAGTCAAGTTTTGGTTCAAAAACATGGCTGCAGGCAGGACAAAGGGATTTTGGATCATTTGCCACATACATGCGACCTATGCCATTTTTATGGTGGCTACAACTGTAAAGATTAGTGGCGGATGCTGAGATTAGAAACAACAGTGGTACATTATTAGCAGTAAGATAGAAACCAGAAGCTCTTTAAAAGGTTGTCTTTGGTTGCTGCTGACTGCATGTAGTTGTTATAGTATTCGATATAGTTACAGATGTTGAATATAGGGGTTAATTTGCAGTAACAGACAACATAGAAGTATAACGGCAAAGAAATATTTTGAACTACACTTTGATGGACCATTCCTGTAAAGGAATTTGGCCTCCAAAAATAGGCGTACGCTGCCATAAGAGACGAGCACACGGTATTCTTCAGTAAAAGACGAAAGAATAGTTCGTTTTGTGCTCACTGCACAGCTCCTTGATCTTACTAGTTTACTTGCGCTTTCATTTATTGATAATGGTAGAGTGCCTTTGTCTGTTTCTAAGGAATGTGGGATCCCTCTCCTTTCTGGAGCTATTAAACCTTGGCAACTTCTTTCTAGCTCTACTCTTCTGCCAAGCCACACATTCTTCCGTCACATTTCCTCTTATTTTTCACCCTTTAAACTCTACTCAACGAAATTATCCCTAAGTATTTCTTCTGAAAATTATCATTTTCGTGATGATAATTTACATTATGAAATTGCTTTTAACTGTTACTTTTATAGTGGTTCATCATTCCAATTGGTAAAACATATGCTTTGTCCAAGCCAACAATTATTTTAAAACATTAGTCGGAAACATCAACAGAATCTTGAAAGATCACCATATATAGATATTCAATAACAAAAGAAAAAGAACAATGATATTCTTTGGATCAGCACCAGAAAGGACTTTAAAATGTGTAAACAAACCAGCAATGCATCAACAGCAGCAGAAGCATTTCTCATTTCGATCACCTAGAACGCTTCTTCCTGGCCTTTTGGGCAAGGAATACATCAGTAAGCAGAGTATCAGACCATAGCGATGCCTTCAGTATCTCCACACCCTGAAACCAAAACCATACCAAAGCCATAAGACATTTGTTTCTTACAGCAACTTATAAACGAAACAGGATAAAAGGAAGCTCGCCTCAGTAGTTCCTACATTAACCACTTTTTCTTCCAATGCATCAAGCTGTTTAATGTTGAACTTATAGAGCAAATTTATGCTCGAAATAGTTGACATAGGAGTAATTGTTAGATCATCCATGACCGTGTATGTAATGACCCCTTTTACGTAACCAATGCATCAAGCTGTTTAATGTTGAACTTATAGAGCAAATTTATGCTCGAAATAGTTGACATAGGAGTAATTGTTAGATGATCCATGACCGTGTATGTAATGACCCCTTTTACGTAACCACCCTCATTTGCAGCAAATGATGAAGTTGAAACCATATTTGGGGGGTTTACAAATGTTTCAGGGTCGTCTCATCATCCGCTATTAGGGCATGTAGGTGTTTGAATATTTACATAATACAAATGACGCCGGTATAATATGTGGTTTTGATGACTGAATGTTTGGCGACAAGAGAGGAACATTGATTGCTAAGCTTGAAGATTTAGGATTCAACAAGGTATCCTTGTTTGTTGTCAGTTGAATGTATGCATCACCCAAATTTTCAACGCTCTCGTAAAGGTTTGCAAGGAATCCAACCATGCCTTCTTTCCTAAGCAACTTTATAAAAGTACCAACGGGAAATAACAATATGTTGAAGAGAAAATCAACAAAATCTTTTCCAGCTTCGGCATATAGAACCCTTTGCCCTTTTGTATCTATCAGAAGCTTCAAGCTCATGGTGGTTGCAGTGTTTAAGCCCTATACTTGGAAAGCAATGAAAGGACTGATGGGAATGGATAGTCAAAGCAAATATAAACAAATGGAGCAGAGGTGATTACAAGAGATTCTTTCAACTACTTTTAAGGTGTTGGTGTTATAACTGAAACAGACAAGCTCAGCTTGTATCTTGTGCAGCAAGCCTCGATACTTACTGAGCAAACAACCAAATTTGAAGCAAAAAAAAAAAGGAAGAAAAACAAAGAAAAGTAGAGTGGATTTTGATGAACAAAATCAGATTCATTCATAAGTGGAACAATAGCATAATGCCAATACATAAATCAAGCACTAAGCTTGTCAAAAAACAATAAGCAGTTACCTAAACAATACCTACCACCACTAATTATATTGAAACTTGAAAACTAAACTTGTAAGCATGTACAAAGTTGTGTTTACAGCTCACATACCAACTAATTACATCAATCATAGGCCTAACTTAGTTTGAAATGAACTAGAACTCATTTCATCAACCTAGGATTACAAAATGAGCAAAAATTCAGCTCGTTCCAGCAGCTCTTGCATGACTTGGTCTTCATGGCCTGCTTGCTATCTGCTAGGTTGCTGCATACTGACCAACTTTAACACTCCTCCTTGGTTAGCACGTTGCAAACTCCTAGTTTTTTCCTTAAATACTCAAACCTAGTTGCATTAAGAACCTTGGTCAAAATATCAGCAAATTGATCCTCTGAATTGCAATGAATTAGCTTCACTTCTAATGCCTGCTCCATTTCTCGAACAACATGAAGTTTGATGCTGAAATGCTTTGTTCTTCCATGGAACACTGGATTCTTTGCAATTGCAACAACAGATTGATTGTCACAAAAGATCTCTGTTGCTTCCCTTTGATGCATATTTAAATCAGCCATGATTTTCCTTAGCCAAATGTCTTGGTTGACAGCACTTGCTGTTGCAACATATTCTACTTCAGCAGTTGATTGAGCCACCAAATTTTGCTTCTTTGAGCTCCAGCAGAACATGGCTGAACCAAGATTAAAGGCATATTCTGAGGTACTATTCATGTCATCTATCGAGCTAACCCAGTCACTGTTAGTATAGCCAACCAGGTTCAAGCTTTCTTCTTTGCTATACATCAAGCCATAGCTCAATGTACCTTTGACATACCTGAGCACTCTCTTTGCAGCTTGAAAGTGCTTCTCATTGCTACAATGTAAGAATCTTGAGAGCAAACTTACAGCAAACATAATATCAGGTCTAGTGGCTGTTAAATATAACAAACAACCGACTAAACTTCTGTAGGTTGATTCATAAACCCTTTTAAAATCACCATGGCTCGATAGCTTCTCTCCAACAGCAACAGGAGTCTTTGTTGCTTTGCTATTTTGCATGGAGAATTTGGTCAAAACCTTCAAGCCAAAGCCCTTTTGACTTAAGAATATCCCATCCTGTGTTTGTGTCACCTCCATTCTAAGAAAATAGGACATTTTCCCTAGATCAGACATTTCGAACATCTCCTGCATCTTGGTCTTGAAATCATTCAGCATTGCTTGATCTCCTCCTGTCACCAACAGGTCATCAACATACAGGGACACAATAAGCTGTGTTTGTTCCCCTTCCTTCTTAACATACAATGTTGGCTCGTTCTTGTTTCTGTCGAATCCCAAGTTGATCAAGTAGCCATCAATTATGCTGTACCCTATTTTAAGCCATACAAGACTTTCTTCAGCTTGTATACCATGTGTTCCTTGCCAGCTATCTCAAACCCTTGTAGTTATTCAACATAAATGTCTTCCTCAAGAAATCCATTGAGAAAGGCTGACTTCACATCGAACTGATGGATTTTCCATTCGAGTTGTGCTGCTAAGGCAATCAGCAGCCTAATGGTGTCGAGCCTGGCTACTGGTGCAAAGGTCTCTAGATAGTCCAAGCCATATTTCTGGCTGAATTCCTTAGCAACCAGCCTTACTTTTAGCTTGTTCAAACTCCCATCAGCTTTGTGCTTGGCTTTGTACACCCATTTCACTCCAATAACCTTTCTTTTGACTGGTCTTTCAACCAATTCCCAAGTCTGGTTCTTTTCAATCATGCTGATCTCCTCAGCCATTGCTTGCTTCCACCCTTGCTAAGCTTCAGCCTTTTCAAAGCTGCTTGGTTCAGCTATAGCTACATGAGCCATTTCATAAATCTTAGCCAATGGTCTAGTGCCCCTGACTGGTTTATCATCAATGTCCATTTTAGGACCATTTTGATCATTTTCGACTTGATCTGCAAGATCTTGAACGCCTGAGTTCATTCCTTTCTCGGCCCAAGATGACTTCTCATCAAACACAACATACCTGCTAACTGACACCTTGTTTGTTGAAGGATCTAAGATCCTATAGCCCTTCTTGACAGTGCTATAGCCCACCAAAACACCAGGTTTAGCTCTTTCAGCCAGTTTATCCCTTTTAACAGCAGGCACATGTGCATAGCAAATACAACCAAAGACCTTTAGATGAGCCAGTGATGGTTTGAACCCAAAGCAGGCTTCAAATGGAGTTTTCTGAGTCAGAGCCTTAGTTGAAAGTCTGTTTTGAATGTAAACAGCAGTGTTGACTGCCTCAGCCCACAAAATCTTGGGCAAATTCTTTTGAATCATCAAGCACATAGCTATATCCATCAAGCTTCTATTCTTTCTTCCACTCACACCATTTTGCTGAGGTGTATAAGTGTTGGTAAGCTGATGTTTAATGCCTGCCTTATCACAAAAGGCTTGGAACTAAGCTAAGGTATACTCAGTCCCATTATCTGACCTTAGGGTCTTCAACTTGTAGCCTGTTTCAGTCCCAGCAGCAGTCTTGAACTTCCAAAACACAGAGGCCACCTCTGATTTCTGTTTCAAGAAGTAAATCCAACAAAACCTTGAAAAATCATCAATAAACAATATGAAATACCTGCTTCCATTTAGTGACTCAGTCTTCATGGGGCCACACACATCAGTGTGCACAAGTTGTAGTCTTTTAGAGGCTCCCCAGGCTTGATTCGAGGGAAATGGAAGTTTGGCTTGCTTCCTTAGCTGACACACTTCACAAACCTCTTGGTTTTGGACTGAATTTATGAAATTTTTAGCCAAACTATTTCTGCACAACTGGTCCATCGATTTGTAATTGGCATGTTCAAGTCTTTGATGCCAAAGCTTAGATTCATCTATTGTAGTTGTGTAAGCAGTATCTGAGTCCTTTGGTCAATCAACCACAAAGCTCTTATCAGTCATAGTGACTACCATAGGTTTGGATCCACTCAGATCACTAATTTGGCATTGCTTGTCCTTGAACACTACAAAATTGCATTTCTCTAGTAGTTGAGCTATGCTAGTAGGTTTCTGTCAATCTCAGGCACCAATAGCACATTCGAGATAACCTTGGCACCTCTGGGAGTGCGTATCAACACATCACCATTTCTTTCTGCTTTTATAAAGTGACCATTACCAATCTTGACTTTGGTTCTGTAGCTTCTGTCCAATGACTTGAAGATAGCAGCATCTGGTGTCATGTGGTTGGTGCATCCACTGTCTAAGAGCCAACCATTTGAAAACCTTTCCTGAGCAGTTGAGCATGACACAGCCAAAACTTGCTCCTCATGATCACTGTCTTCCTTGGCAACTCGAGCCACAGCCTTCATCTGTTGAAGTTGGCTCTGCCTTGGTTTTTGCAGACCCTTTCAACATGTCCCCTCTTCTTGCAATGTTGACACAAAGCATCTGGTCTAAATCAGCATTTTTCTTCTGGATGACTAGACCTTTTACAATGCCTGCAAGTTTGATCTCCTTTCCTTGCAGCATCATACTTTGGCTTGTCTTTCCAGGTCTTTTTGCCTTTGTAGGTAGTATTGGTCTTTGCCTGAAAGGTACCTTCCTAGTGCTCCTCCAGTCTGCTAACTCTTCTCTGTTATTGTGCATATAGAGCATTGATTAGCTCTGTCAGAGGAATGCTGGTCAGGTCCCTTGTGTCTTCAAGGGATAAGATTTTTGCCTCATACCTCTCAGGCAAGGTTGAAATAACCTTCTCCACTATCCTTGCTTCATTAAACTGCTCACCAAGGAGTCTTATGTTGTTTACCACAGCCATAATCCTGTCTGAGTATTTTTTGACAGTTTCTTCTTCCTTCATCTTCAAATTCTCGAAGTCTCTTCTCAAGTTCAACAATTGTTGTTGCCTTGTCCTCTCTGTCCCTTGAAACTCCTCTTTCAACTTGTCTTAGGCCTGCTTTGGTGATTCACAAGCCATAATCCTTGTGAAAATACATCTGACACTGAGTTTTAGATGCAAGACATGGCCTTGTGCCTCTTGGTCCTTTCATCAGCATTTTGTCTGATCTGAGCCACTGTTGGATTGGCTCTAAGTGGCTCTGGTTCAACATCAAAGTTGACCACCTCCCACAGATCGAAAGCCTGCAGGTAGGTCTTTATTTTGACCACTCATATGTGGTAGCCTTCATTGAAGACTTGTGGTGCAGCTGGTGAAAAGTTTGATGAGGTCATCTTTTGAACAATAGGTTCCTTAAGATTAAGGCTCTAGATACCAATTGTTGGTGTTATAACTGAAACAGACAAGCTCAGCTTGTGTCTTGTGCAGCAAGCCTCGATACTTGCTAAGCAAACAACCAAATTTGAAGCAAAAAATAGGAAGAAAAATAAAGAAAAGTGGAGTGTATTTTGATGAACAAAATCAGATTCATTCATAAGTGGAACAATGGCATAATGCCAATACACAAATCAACCACTAAACTTGTCAAAAAACAATAAGCAGTTACCTAAACAATACCTACCACCACTAATTACATTGAAACTTGAAAACTAAACTTGTAAGCATGTACAAAGCTGTGTTTACAGCTCACATACCAACTAATTACATCGATCATAGGCCTAACTTAGTTTGAAATGAACTAGAACTCATTTCATCAACCTAGGATTACAAAATGAGCAAAAATTCAGCTTGTTCCAGTAGCTCCTACATGGCTTGGTCTTCATGGCCTGCTTGCTATCTGCTAGGTTGTTGCATGCAGACCAACTTCAACACAAGGTTATATCTATTATAACATACATATGGTAGAAATTTTTTTATTTGGGTAAGGGTGATCCAAGCCTTGCTCAATTTAGGCATTGTTTAGATCCCAAGATTTGAGCTATAAATAGAACATTTTGGGGAAGAATTTAGCGAATAGTTTATGGTAATTGGGCTGACATACTTGAAGTTCAATTTACAAGAATAAAACAAGAACATGATCCATCATTTATTTATCTTGAAGAGCATAAACATCATTTCCAGTATAGAAACACAATTGCATGAACACTAAATCACTTAATTTGATACTTTAGTTTCTTCTTTCCCAAGGAATAAAACTGTAAGTAACTCTTCGATTGCAATTTTACTAAAAAGTTTAAGCCAATGTTTATTAAAAAGGTAAAAGTACCATGGAAGCCTTTGTATTAAGAGTCAGACTACATTTCTCCCCCTCAACTTAAAAAATAGATAAATTAGTCCATATACATTAGATCAAAGAGCAAAACGGTCCTTCTATTAAAAATTTCGTCCATTTTTCCGGTTAAAAATTGGTCCTTGAATGTTAGGATGAGATACACATAGTACGCCATGTGTAAATGTCTATGTCAGCCACACTAATTTTTAATAATAGAAGTGAATGAATTTTTTAATAGAAAGGACTAATTTGTTACTTTGATTTAACGTATAAAAATTAATTTACCTATTTTATGGGTAGAGAAAATAAAATAATTTGACCCCTAATATAAGGACTTCCATGGTACTTTTACGTATTAAAAGCGGACAAGTGTCAAACTAAATATACATATAAATGCGACAGCTGCCACTTTGATGGTACGTACTCCTATGAAGATTGGTGGTGGATGTGGAGAATTGCATGTTTGGAAACAAGAGTGGTACATTATTAGCACCATAGTTACAAAACCATAGGCTTTAAAAGGGTGCCTTTGTTTGCTGCTGATTCCATGTAGCTATCACCCAAAATTTTCAATGCTGGCATTAAGGGTTCCAAGGCCGTCCCACCATTCCTTTTCCAGTAGGGAGCCTTACGACAGTGACGGCAGTGCCAACAGACTGACAAAATGTTGAAGACAAAATCAACAAATTCCGTTGCCATCTTTGTGGGTTTTCCAGCAAGAGCTTTTATGTACTTCAAATATATATAACGAATATTTGAGAGGATCTGTATAAACGACATCAGTAAACCAGCCTCAGTTAAAAATCAAATAAATAAAAGCCATAACAGAATTTGTTAAAGAGCTAAACCTGGATCTAGAGCCGAGAAGAACACTAAAAAATAAATAAACTAAAATTTGAGGGGCCATTCCAATGAAAGAATTAAAGCTCCAAAAATAAGCGTATGCCAGTCTGGACGGCGAGCACACGGTATTCTTTAGTAAAAGGCGAAAGAATAGTTCGCTCTATGCTCACCGCACGGCACCATATTTTTTTACACCCCGTTTGCGCTTTAATTTATAAGAGTTGGTTGAATGCCCCTTGTCTTCTTCCTATGATGTGGGATTCTGCTCTTTTCTACAGCTTTTAAACCGTGGCGAATTCTTATTTCATTCTAATTTGTTTCCATACAGACAGTGAGTAAACGAATATCAGTACATATGTATGTTCAATTTTCTTTCATATATGTTTTTGGTACATAACTTTTTCATACATTTGATTCTAGTAACACTGAATATACAGTAAACAGTCTGTGAAACAATTGATTATTGGTTACAAGGGTGTTAACAATGTTGTACAACTAGGTGAACTGCCACAAGATCTTTTCCAGATTCGGTTTACCTGCAAATAATAAAACATATACACTGAAACAATCTATAGACTCAAAATAAAGAGGAAAAGATGTTAGGGTAAATTTGCTAAATAACTTTTTCATATATTTGATTCTAGGCATACTGTCTAATATTGATTTGGAATTGATTTATGATATTCTTGTACATACTTAAACTTTGGAATATTGCAGGCTAATCTGTTTTTTAGATCAATCAATTGATTTATTATCTCTTGTATCAATCTCTTCTTTGTATGAATACTTTCCTTTTCTCAAAGTATTGATAGGGCCATGAAACTGCAAAACTAATAGATAGTGTTCTGTTTTTAGTCTTCTAATTATCATGATCCAGGTTTGGGATGAAAAAGAAGAAGAGAGAGAAGATTAGCTTGATTTGGTATCTTATCATATGCTTGACTTAGATGTGGTTTAGACTTTGGTTTAGCACTAAGCTTTGCTTGGATGCAAAGATAGGAATATTGAATAAGGTTTGAGCCTTTGAAGGTTTGAATCATCCTAGCAATTAAAACTCAAAAGGATTAAAAGATTATCTATCAGTACTCATAGATTTGAGCTGTCATATTTTTGAACCAGACTTGACGAGGGCTACATACGTTTATTAAGTAAACAATAAAACAACTTATAGAGGAAGTTTATGATTATCCACACTCCAACAGGGAGCTAAAAGATTGCAGTACTAAGATAGGTTAAGACTCGTTAAAACCACACCATTATTACATAGAAGGCTCAAAGGATTCTCATACAAACTGAAAATCAACTAGCATGTCCTATATCACGATTGAATGTACTCCAGAAGAGTTGCTAGCATCACTTTCGCCTGCCTTCTTCTCGAGGAACGCATCAGTGAGCACTGTCCTGGACTGCAACGATGCCTTCAATAACTTCACACCCTATTTGCAGAAAAGCAAGTTTCAAACCAGTGTTGTATAATCACAAATAAAAGAGGCTTACATTCTTAAAACTTCTCACTTGTTATATAAAGAAGCAAAAGAAATGGGTTTCTTTCTTACCTCATCTATACCTATATCAATGGTTTTCTCTTCAAGAACCCCTACATCCTTGATATTGAACTTGTTGAGTAAAGTGATACAAGAAATGGCTGACATAGGCCTTACAGCAAGATCATCCGTGATCATGTATGTAATAACCCCTTTCACATAACCTCCCTCATCAGTAGGCGAACCCTTCTTTTTTGGATTAACAACTGTTGCGATTTGGTTCATAACATTATTGCAGGAAGGGCAAATGGATTTAGAATCATTTGCCACATAGAGACCGCAGCTGCTACGATGATAAGTATTAACACACCTATAAATTCCGGTGGGTTTTGAGTTTGACGATTCGACTGTTGGCAACAAGGGAGGCACATTTGCAGCATTCTCTGGAACTATAGGCTTCAAAAGGGTGTCTTTGTTTGCTGTTGGCTGAATGTAGGTATCATCCATATTCTCAAGGCTGTCATAAAGGTTTCCAAGGGAACCCACCATCTGTTCTTTGGTGAGAAGCCTTGTGACAGTGCCAACAGGTAACGACAGAATGTTGAACATAAAATCGACAAAATATTTTCCAGATTCTGCAAATAGAACTCTTTGGCTTGTTGAGTCAACGAGAAGCTTCAAGCTAACAGTGTTGGTAGCCATGTGGTGGATACAGTTTCTAGGCTCTTTATAATGGCTCGGCTAATGGGAATGGGGTGGCCCTAGCAAATATATGGATACTTTTCTTCATTGGATCTCAAAAAATTGAGTTGAAGTGAGTAACAAGGATTCTTTCCCCTATTTTCAAGTCTCATATAGTATTTCGATTATAACATGAAAATGGTATAACTTTTAGATCATTAAGCTCTAAGTATAGGGCTAAGGTTTTCAACTTCAAGGGAGATTAGATCCCTGCTCAAAGAGAGGGATAAATTTACGGACAATTGCAGTTTTGGCTATTCCTTTCTTGAAGAGATATGGCTACCTTCTTTAGCATGAAATCCAAGTATTGCTTGGATCCCAAGATTGAGGTTATTATAAATAAAGGTTTGAGGATTACACAAAGCCATATAGTTTCAAGTTATACTATTGGACTGACATGCTTGAAGTTCACTTTACAAAAATAAACAAGTTAAGGAACAAGAAAATATTCTTTCTCCTCATTAACTCCCACAGCAATGACTTTCTCTTTAACCACATCCTTGACGTTGAACTTGTTGAGCAAAGTGATAATAGAGTGGGCAGAGGCCCCACAACCAGATCATCTGTAATCATATAAGTTACAGTTTCCTTGACAAAACCTCCCCCAACCTTGTTTGGCAGATTCGCAAAAGTGAAATTACTGTCCATAACGCTGGTACAGCAAGGACAACGGGATTTTGGACCATTTGCCATATTGTGACAACTGTCTCTTGGATAGGAGTTAGTACACCTATAAAAATTGGTGTAAGTTGGGGGTTGCATGGATGGCAACAAGGGAGGTACATAAACAGCATAGTTAAATGCTTGTGGCTTCAGAAGGATGTTTTTGTTTGCTGCTGACAACATGTAGGAATTGCCTGGATTTTCAATGCTGTCGTAGATGTTTCTGATGCAACCG
This sequence comes from Gossypium raimondii, assembly GCF_025698545.1. Taxonomy (NCBI): domain Eukaryota; kingdom Viridiplantae; phylum Streptophyta; class Magnoliopsida; order Malvales; family Malvaceae; genus Gossypium; species Gossypium raimondii. The sequence goes on from NC_068574.1 coordinate 56,977,170, forward strand.
CTATTCCTTGTTCACTAAGGAGCCTTATCACGGTGCCAACAGGCAATGACATAATGCTCGAAAGAAAATCAACAAAATCTTTACTTCACCAAAGAGAAGCCTGTGGGATTTTGGGTCTATTAGAAGCTTTAGGCTAACAGTGGTGGGACTAGGAGTGGGGGCTGCCATGAAAAAAATACTAATGATAAAAGGTGAGATATTCACTGTACTTGAATATATAGTTACTGCCTTTATAATGACTAATGAGAATTGGAAGGCCTAAGCAAATATCTGACTAGTTTTTCTTCATTGGGTCTCAAACAAATTGAGTTGAATTGAGAAACAAGGGATGTTTTAATTTTCACCATTTTCAAGTTCCATATTATATTTCTATTATAACATACAAATGGTAGCTCTAAAAAGGGCTAAGATTTTTTGACTTAGATGAGGTTTAAACATTGGTTAAAATGTAAAAACCAAGTTACATACAAAAGAGGCTTCAAAGACTATAGCAATTAAAACATAAAAGAGGCTCAAAGGATCCTCATACAGACTGCTAAGGTTTTAAGAAAAACCAATGAGCATCCCTTCTTAGACTGAGACTCGTAAAACAAATTTGCAAACTGAAAATCGGCCTGCATTTCTTATATCTCGATTGAATGTACTTCACCAGCAGAATTGCTAGCATCAGTTTCGCCCACCTTCTTCTGAATGAACACATCAGTGAGCACAGTCTTGGACTGCAAAGATGCCTTTAGCAACTTCACACCCTATTTGCAGAAAAGCAAGTTTAAAACCAGTGTCATATTATCAACAATGAAAGTTGGTCACATTCTTAGCATTCACGTTTTAATATAGAAAGTAATGGGGTATGGGTATGCTCAAATTTGTCTATTTTTTCTCATAAATATGAGGATCATACCCTTAACCCATATATTACTTAATATTAAGGCTGCAGAAGAAATGGGATTATGTCTTACCTCATCGACTCCTACATCAATGGTTTTCTCTTCAAGAACCCCTACATCTTTTATACTGAACCTGTTGAGTAAAGTGATACAAGAAATGGCTGACATGGGCCTTACAACAAGATCATCCATGATCATGTATTTAATAACCCCTTTCACATAACCTCCCTCATCTGTAGATGAATCCTTCTTTTCTGGATTAACAACGGTTGCGATTTGTTTCACATTTTTATTGCAAGAAGGACAAATGGATTTAGAGTCATAGGAGACATAGAGACCACAGCTTCGACTACTGTAACTGTTATCACACCTGTAAATTTCGATTGATTTTGATGATTCGGTTGTTGGCAGCAAGGGAGGCACATTTGCAGCATTGATGGACGTTATAGGCTTCAAAAGGGTGTCTTTGTTTGCTGTTGGTTGAATGTAGGTATAGTTCATAGTCTCAAGGCTGTCGTATAGGTTTCCAAGGCAACCCACCATTTCTTGTTTCTTCAGAAGCCATATGACAGTGCCAACAGGCAATGACAGAATGTTGAAAAGAAAATCGACAAAATCTTTCCCGGCTTCAGCAAACAGAACTCTTTGGCTCGTTGACTCGACCAAAAGCTTCAAACTAACAGTGTTGGCGGCCATGGTGGTAACACTTTTGTAAATACAAATCTCACAGATCTTTACTACAACGTCTAGATATGCTTTGCAATGTCTAAGCTCTATAGCGAAAGCAATCAAAGACTAAAGGGATATGGATGGCCTTAGGAAATATATAGCTGCTCTACTCACTGGGACTCAAGCAAATGGAGTTGAAGTAAGTAGTAAGGGATTCTTTTCACCACTTCCAAGTCACATATTATATTTATTACAAGTTTGTAACATACAAGTGGTATATATTTTTAGATTTTATTTAGCTCTAAATAGGGATAATACTTTTAACTAATGGAAGTTTATAATAGGTAATGACATGATGTTAAAGAAAAACCAACAAAATCTTTACCATCTCCAGCAAACTGAAATCCGTGGGATTTTGAGTGTATCAGAAGCTTCATGCCGACAGTGGTGGGACTGGTAGTGGGGGCAACCACAAAAATATGCTAATGATAAAAGGTGAAATAATTACAGTGCTTCAATATTGTTACTGCCTTGATAATATTGGCAATCTTATAGTTTCAGTTTATACAGTTGGCTGACATGCAAGAATAAAATAAGTATCCGTTACTGCAAAAGTTGCAGTGGGTTAGAATGAGACTACTCGAAAAAAAGTAACACCAAAGAAATCGAGATTCAACAAGACCAAGCAAAATTGACCCTTTTTGAAGTCTTTGCTTCATTCCCATTACACGTCAATGAGCAAAGAAGGGCAGCTGTAATAGGCCATTTTTGCCCGCACCCAAACCAAACCAAATAAAATAAAAATTTTAAAGTCCAAATTAAAAACAATCCAATTACAAGATTACAAGCCCAAAACAAAAAAAAAACCCTAATGGTCCAGGCCCATAGCCTAAACTAAGTTTTTAGTAAAATAAAAAAAAAACTTAGCCTTTAGCGCCACTGCCCTCCACGTGAACAGGCACATCGCCCGAGCCCTGACGCGCCTTTGTCGTCGTTTCACCAAAATGGAAAGAGCAGGATTTTTGCCCCGTCGTTGACTCTCCAAGGATAGCTGCAAAAGAATGAAAAAAGGACAAATGCAAATGCAAACACGCAAAGCAGTAGAAATAGTAAAGAAAATACAAAAGAATAGTAACATGTAGTGTTGTAAATCGGCTATAAAAGCCATAACAGCTACCATGTATTGTTTACGAAAAAAATAAAAAGAAAGCAATCGAAAAAAATAGATAATACAAAGTTTCAAAAGGTGATTTTCACTTTTTTTTTGAATCTATTTTTTTATAAAAAAATATAAAAGAAAAAAAAGGTTTAAAAAATGTACCTGCGGTTTGTATTCTGCTACTGTGAAGGGTCAAGGCCATCACCTCAGATGAAAGGTGATACCTTTTTTGATAAAAGGGTTTTCGAAACCCAGAAACCAAAGTTTTTATTTTTAGGATTTTAACGTTTGATGTTTGTTTTTTGAAAGATAACCCCTGATCTGACCTGGGGAAGTCAAAACGGCTGAAAAATGGGTCTTTTTAGGGTTCCGGCCACCGTAGACGATGGAGTAGTTGCCGGGACTAGTGATCGGTGGAGGGAGGTCAACGGACCTGATGGCTGGATTCTAGAGAGGGCTGGAGAGAAAAGGAGAGCTCTCAAGTTTTTTTTTAACTGAACAAAATGGTTTTTTTTTTTGGCTCTTATAGGCAATGTAAAACGACGTCATTTAGGGTCGGCTTTAGTAGCCCCAAAACGGCTCCGTTTTGGCCTTCAACCCGATCGCTCAACCCGAAAGTGGCTAGGATACGCGTCTTTTCAGGAAAAATGGGTTATTTGCGATCCCGATCCTTCCTCCTTTATTTATTTTTTAATCTAGTCCTATCTATTTTTATATACTTAAAAATTTTACCATATAATTTCATTTTTTTATTAAGGACAAGGGATATTTTCTGATTAGGTCCCTGTCCTTTTTAGTGTGTCATATATTAATCCTTACTAGTTTTTTTATTTACATTTTATGCCCCTAATTTCATATAGATTTCAATTAAATCCTCTGTTTATTTAATTTCAACTTCTTTACAAGCTGTTTTTTTATTTATTTATCTATTCATTTATTTATTTATTACCTTTTTACCCTTAAAAACTAGATTAATTACTCTTTTATTTATGCATTTTTTATTATTGTCATTATTATTTTTATTTATTTATTTTGTTATTTTATTATTTCTTTTGATATTTTCATGTTACGTTCGTTTATCTTTTTATCATGCATTTTTCATTTTATTTTTACTTTAAGTTGCCTTATTTATTTCATTTTTATTATGATTCGATTATTAATATTATTATTACTATAATTACATTAGTATTATCATAGCATTCCCTTATTTATTTATAAATATCATTATGTAGGGTGGGATCGTGTTTTAAATTCACTTCAATTTCTTATAATCAATTAGGTATCAATTTTGGTTGTCACGAGAGTGCTAATCCTTCCTCGTACGTAACCGATTCCCGAACCTATTTTCTGAATTTTGTAGACAAAAGAAAAATAGTTGTTTTAGTAAAAGGTTTCGACAAAAGGGATCTGGCTGGCCTTAGCCAATATATAGCTGCTCTACTCACTGGGGCTCTAGCAAATGGAGTTGAAGTGAGTAGCATATTATATTTATTACAAGTTTGTAACATACAAGTGATATATATTTTTAGACTATTTAGCTCTAAATAGGGATAATACTTTTAACTAATGGAAGTTTATAATAGGTAATGACATGATGTTAAAGAAAAAATCAACAAAATCTTTACCATCTCCAGCAAACTGAAATCTGTGGGATTTTGAGTGTATCAGAAGCTTCATGCCGACAGTGGTGGGACTGGTAGTGGGGGCAACCACGAAAATATGCTAATGATAAAAGGTGAAATAATCACAGTGCTTCAATATTGTTACTGCCTTGATAATATTGGCAGTCTTATAGTTTCAGTTTATACAGTTGGACTGACATGCAAGAATAAAATAAGTATCCGTATATCTTCTATTTATATTGAAGAGCATGCCTTCATTTCCATCCTAGAGACAATTGCAGGAACACACTTTTTTTTTCTTTTTGAAGAAAAGAAACACCACATTTTCAACTCTGTAATAGAGGTTTCAAAGGCATCTCACCATTCCATTTTCAGTAGGTACACTTATCTTAGTGCCAACAGGCAATGAAAGAATATTGGATAGAAAATCAACAAAATCTTTGCTACCTTCAGCAAACAGCATTCCCTTGTTTCTCCAAAGTTCAACATCTAAAACCCGGAACTAACAACTAAAGAACCTTCACTACAAAATTCACCATCAGTCATCCTCAAAGACAGTTACCAAGAAGAAAACCATACATTTAGGGTTACAAACGGCAAAAGTAAAAAACTGAATAAAGAGCTCTAAGTTGGTACTTCAAAAGAAGCCAGTTGCAATCAATTTAAACTGTAGTTTGATGGGCCACTCTAGAAAAGGAATTACGCCTCCAAAAATAAGGGTATGCCACTATGGGCGACGACACACAGTATTCTTTAGTAAAAGGCGAAAGAATAGTTCGCTTTGTGCTCACCGCACAACTCTGTGTATTTGCTCAGTCATTTGCACTTCAATTTATAGAAGTTGGTTGAGTTCCCTTGTCTGTTTATTAGGGATGTGGGATCCTGCTACTTTCTGGATCTCTTAAGCCTTGGCAAGCCACACATACTTCATCACATTTCATCTTTATAAAATACAGTTACCCTTTAAGCTCTACCCAATGAATCTATCCCTTAATTTAAGTATTTCTTCCAAAAATTATCATGAAATATAAATTTCCGGGTTTTTTTTAAAATAACTCCAAAAAATTAATTAATTATTTAAATAATTTAATTTTTAATAAAATACAAAAATAACTCAAAATTTACAGTAAAAATCAGTGGAGCCAAAGTATTTGGCGCCACCAACATGTCACGTCAATAATTTACATTAAAAAATAAATTTTTTGGTGGAACTATATAAAATGGCGCCACTTGCATAAACACTAGAGTAATATTGTAATTTTTAAAAATATAGAGATTTAAGCAATTTTACATTTTATTGGTAGAGCCAAATGAATTGACACCACCATATTTCAAGAGAGTATTGCCTGTCTCCTACTTCCCTATTGAAACAGGTAAAGGTTAATTTTTTTTTTCATTCACTTATGATTTGTCCTTTTTCATTTCTTTTTTTCTTTTTAAGTTTTTATTTATTTTTCTTTATTTATTTTCTTTATTTGTTTTCTTTATTTGTTTATTATTTATTTTATAAAATTTTAAATGTATATTTGAAATGTTTTATAATATTATCTTTTACAATTTTAAATATATTTTTTAAAATTATTTTTAAAATTTAAATATATTTTTTAATAAATAAAACATTTAAATATTTTAAAGATATGACCTTTCAAATTTATTATTTGTTTTATAATATTTAAATGTATATTTTAAATATTTTAAATTTGTTTTTATAATTTTAAATATTTTTAATTTTTTAAAATATATTATTTTTAAAGATATGATCTTTCAATTATATTATTTGTTTTACAATATTTTAAATGTATATTTTAAATATTCTTTAATTTTAAATATAATTTTTATAAATTATTAAATTTTAAAATATTTTTAAAGATATTCAAAAAATTTTAAATTATATTTAAAATTTTAAAATTAATATTTTATTTGGTGAAGCCATTTAGAATGGCTCCACCACTTTATTACAAGTGTAAATTTTAAATATTTTTAATATAAAACTTTAAATTTTAATATTTTCTTTTGGTGGAGCCATTCTTTATGGCTCCACCTCTTGGGTCTCTAACATATATAGGATGGTGAAATTGTTCTGTTTAGTAGGAGAGTTAAAAAATTCCGTTGAAGATGAATAATGATGTGTTTTTTTATGTATGTTTTTTTTTATGGTGAAATTGTAGAAGGTGATGTTGGTTGTGTATTTCAAGGTCGGCAAAGAGTAGGTTTACGATTTAAAAAAAATGTGAAGCTGGCAGAAATGAAAAGGAAGATCAGTGCAAAAATAGCTATCCATTGTGGAAGGGCGATGTCTAGATTATTTTACAAGTTTCCAATCTCTATAGTTCCGTTCAAATTTTGTGAGATGCAACTGTTAGATGATGATGACTTGGGCATTATGATGGAAATATGGTGGTCGACTGGTAGTGAGAACCCCTAACCAATTGAGTTATTTGTTGAGTTAACAGACTTAAAGCCTATTGAGAATGTTAGTCCAATAAGTCAACATCACAAATTTGACTTTGATCTTAATGTCAGATGGACAGACCAGTTAGAATGTGAAGGGACATCGCAGATACCCGAAAATCCAAATTATGGTTGGAGTTCGTATAACAACCCTACCCTCGGTCTCCGTCTACAAATACATCCAGAGGTGATAATAAGCACAGAGGCAGACGTCGGAGAAATGACCAATAATGGTGAAGATTCTGATCATGACATTGAAGATTTTAGTGACCCATATGTTGATGAGGTTCCGGACGATATCGATGATGAAGGCCCAGAGGAGGTTGAAGATGTTCATGGCCCTTCATTCAGTAACCCAAGTTGTGGCATTATTTTACGAAATGAACCTGGGGGCAACATGTTGAACGTAGATCCAGATGCAGCGCATGCATCCGAGATTCATAGTTGTATAGATTTGGTGAATAGAATTTTCAGATCGTATTTAGAAGATTCATAGTTGTATTCATTGATGATATTTTGATCTATTCCCGAGATGAGTCTGAACACTTCGAGCATTTGAGATTTGTGTTACAAACTTTGAGATATAAACAATTATTTGATAAATTTAGCAAGTGCGAATTTTGGCTCCATGAAGTTGGATTTTTTGGACACACTATTTCGGCGGAAGGCATCAGAGTTGATCCGAGCAAGATTTCAGCAGTTGTTGATTGGAAACCACAAGAAACATATCCGAGGTCAGAAGCTTTCTAGGATTAGCAGGCTATTATCGGAGATTTGTAAAAGGGTTTTCGATGATTGCTACACCAATGACTCGGTTATTACAGAAAGATATGAAGTTTGAATGGACTGATAAATGCCAACAGAGTTTTAGTCAGTTGAAAGCACTGTTAACTGAAACACCAGTTTTGGTTCAGCCTGAGTCGGGTAAAGAATTTGTTATTTTTAGTGATGCGTCATTGAAGGGCTTGGGATGTGTTTTAATGCAAGAAGGCAAAGTGATAACATATGCTTTCAAACAATTAAAGATGCACGAGAGGAATTATCCGACACATGACTTAGAGTTGGCAGAGATCGTATTTGCATTAAAAATTTGGCAACACCATTTGTTCGGTGATAAATGCCACATATTTATCAATCACAAGAGTTTGAAGTATCTGATGTCACAAAAAGACCTAAATTTGAGACAGCGAAAGTGGCTCAAACTGTTGAAACATTATGAACTAATTATTGATTATCATCCAGGGAAGGCGAATGTAGTCGTGGATGCTTTGAGTAGAAAATTATTGTTTGCCTTGAAAGCGATGAATATGCGATTGACTTTGTCAGATGATGGATCGATATTAGTTGAGTTAAAAGTTAAACTGATGTTTCTTCAGCAAATCTACGAGGCTCAGAAATGTGATAATAATTGCAAGTTAAAAGAGTATAGTGTGAGTCGACTACTGATTTAGAGTTTTAGATTGGATCCGATAATTGTTTGTTGTTTCGAGGTAGAGTTTGTGCACCAACAAATACAAAACTTATACAGAAAATTTTACAAGAAGCTTATAGTGGCAGCTTATCAGTTCATCCTGGGAGTAACAAAATGTACAGTGATTTGAGACAGATGTACTGGTGGTCGGGTATGAAACGCAACATTTCTGACTTTGTGTCTAGATGTTTGATTTGTCAACAGGTCAAAGCCGAACATCAAGTGCCTTCAGGACTATTATAGCCTGTGATGATACCAGAGTGGAAATGGGATAGAGTTACGATGGATTTCATATCGAGATTACCTCTATCTCTAAAAAAGAAAGATACTATCTGGGTCATTGCTGATCTTTTGACAATGTCCGCACATTTCATTCTGGTGCGTACAAACTTCTCACTTGATAGGTTGGCTGAGTTGTATATTTCTAATATCGTCAGATTACATGGAGTGCCAATCTCTATTATTTTAGATAGGGATCCGCGATTTACATCACAATTTTGGAAGAAGTTACAAAAAGCTTTGGATACGCGGTTGCATTTTAGCACCGCATTTCATCCTCAAATCGATGGTCAATCTAAGAGAGTGATTCAGATTCTCAAAAATATGCTTCGATGTTGTGTTTTAAAGTTCGAAGGTAAATAGGAAAAATATTTACCGTTGATTGAATTCGCGTATAATAATAGCTTCAATCGAGCATAAAAATGGCACCGTATAAAGCTTTATATGGTCGTAAATGTTGAAATATGTTATACTGGATCGATCTTACTGAGAAAAAGATACATGGGGTTGATTTGATCTTAAAGACCGAAGGGAAAGTGAAAGTGATTCATGACAGTTTGAAAGCAGCTTCTGATCGACAGAAATCGTATGCGGATTTGAAACATAAAGATATTGAATTTCAGATTGGCGACAGAGTGTTTTTAAAAGTATCACTTTGTAAAAGAATTCTTCGTTTTGGTCACAAAGGAAAGTTAAGTTCGCAATTTATCGGGCCGTACGAGATTATTGAAAGAATAAGGCTAGTGGCATATCGATTTGATTTACCGTCAGAACGTGAGAATATTCATAATGTATTCCATGTATCTATGTTATGGTGATACCGATCAGATCCTTCACATATAATTTCTCTGACAAAGGTTAAGATTCAGCCCGACATGTCGTATAATGAATAACCGATCAGAATTTTGGCACGAAAAATTAAAGAATTACGAAACAAAAGAATAGCCTTAGTAAAGGTTCTTTGACAACGTCACGGGGTTGAGGAGGCTACTTGGGAACCCGAGGAAGCTATGAGAAAACAATACCCTAACCTATTTTCTGGTAAGATTTTCGGGGACGAAAATTCTTAAAGGGGGGAGTTGTAACAACCTGTTTTCAATGAAATTAGAACAGTGGTTTTGGGATCACAAATTCGAAGTTCAAAATTTTATTTTAATATTATTTTAATATCTACAGCATGATATAATTATAGTATAAAAAAATTTCGTTAAGAAATTTTAATGTTTACATGTGCAATTTGATGAAAAGGACTAAATCGCGTAAAGTGCGAAAGTTGTGTTCTATTAGCTAAATGTGTTAAATAGCTATAGAACTTTACAGTGGAGGTCCTTATATTGTAATTAGACCATTAAAGGTGATAGTGGATGTGTATGGCTTGGTAATTGAGTAATTTTTAAAGTTAGGTAAGGGTAAAATGGTAATTAGGTAAATTAATGATAAAAACTAAAATAAAACAAAAGGTTATCTTCTCCATTCATGCATGAACCAATTTTTACAGCAAACAGGGGAGCTTGGAGAGTTTGAAACTTTTGGCTAAGGAATCTCTTGCATGTAAGTGAAAACCAATCCTGTTTTTAATGATTTTTATGTTTTCGGGATCGATGTAACTTAACCTAGCTAACTAGGGGCTAATCTGCAAAAATATTGAACAGTTTGAGTTTTTCCATTGATGGATATAATAGGGTTCTGAAGTTTAGTGGATGAAAATGAATCTTTGTTAGTAGTTAAACAACTTTTGTTAAGTGATTTTTAATGAAATTATCAAATGGGGATTACATTGAGAAATATGAAAAGTATGTGTTAAATATGTGAAATTGTAAAATGTATGAGATTCTATGAGCACATATGATATTCATCTAGGCTTAGGTGTGGAGAAATTATATAAATTTCATTTTTACGAGCCTAAGGACTAAATTGTAAAGAAGTTAAAATTATAGGGGAAAAATAGTAATTTTTCCAAAATATAAATTTTGGATTTAATTGAATAGATTAAAGATTAAATGAGTTAAATTTTATTATATAGATCAAGGAAAGAAACATTTGGAATTAAATCGGGGAAAGGATAAAGTCGTGGACTAAACGATCGTATTTCTACCTACGAGTTCGAGGTAAGTTCATGTAATTCAATTGCGTATGTATATGCTTTAATTGAATTATATGTATGTGAATGGTTTAATTATTATATATAATTATCGAGCCCATAATCAACGACGTACAAAGAATACCGAGTCCCGTTTGAACCTTAGGAATTTGTTGGATACAAATGACATGTCATTAGGGTTACCGATTTGGTTGCAGTCCTGCATGTGTTGCGGACACACCATAGCTCGTATGAGCTTACTGATTTCAACACGTGAGACCTTACCGATTCGCAGCTCATATGAGCTTACCGTTATTCAGCTCAAAAGAGTTTACCGTTTATCGCTCGTATGAGCATACATGTACAAGAATTAACGGATTACAGTTCAGTACACCTCGTGTGTACTATTCATGTATCTAACGATATTCTAAGTGTTTCAACTGGCATAGTGTTATTACGAGATTACACAAGTTTAATACAAACTAGTACAGGTATTTACATGGAAATGGTTTATATATGATATACAGATACACGGTATAGTTGGTACATGTACGTGGAATTTAATAATTGTTGAATTTATACATGATTTTCGTTTTTATATGAATACATGGCTAACTTGGTTAATGGTTGTGTGATAGGCTTTGGCCAAATTGAATTATGTTATGTTTTAAGTTAATTACCTAAATTTGTGGTTAAATGGTAAGTTTAATTCTGTATTATACGAACTTACTAAGCTTAATTGCTTACTCTATTTATTTTTCCCGTGTTTTATAGTGATTTGGAAGCTCATTCAGATTGAAAGTTGTCGGACACCGCATCACACTATTTATTTTGGTACTTTGGACTTATATTATTCAGATTAAATGGCATGTATAAGTCATTTTGGCTAATTATAGCCTATATATTTTGTTGTGTATTTAGCCATTTTGAGTTGGCTTGAAAATGGTATATGTTTTGATATGTAAATAGGTGTAAATGACCTTATGATATGTGGAGTATAATTGCTATGTGAATGTCTTGTTTGTGAATTGGTATTTGGGATACCAAATGGTTGAAATTGAAATGTGGCATGCATGTTAAGTTAGGCACAATGTCTCATACATAAGTTTGACCATTTAGGTATATTTTGGAAGTATATTTGACATGTTTTAAAGTGGCCAATTGATGTGCTTATAAATATCATGTTGTATGTGTGGATATTACATGTTATAAACTTGATATTGGTTGGCTTTGAATGCCTATTTATGCCAAGCTTGTATGCACATTGCGGTGTCAAGGTTGGTACTTATTTGGGTGAGAAATGTGGCTTGGAAAATAGCCTATTTTTGTCTACACAAGTAGAGACACGGGCGTGTGTGACACAGGGTTATGTGTCCCCTGATAATTCTATAGAAATCAAGTCAGTAGCTTCACACGGCCTAACACAAGGGCGTGTGGCTTAGCCGTGTGGCACAAGTCAGTATACCCTCCAATTTTTGCACGACCTAGTACACGACTTGGCACATGGGCGTGTGGGGCTATTTCGAAGGGTACACGGCCTGGCACACACGCGTGTGGGTTGGCCGTGTAACCCAAGTCAGTGAGTTACACGAGGTCAGACAGTGGCCGGGACACGACCGTGTATTCCCATTTCGAATGCCCACACAACCTGAGACACGGGCATGCCTCTTGGCCGTGTGAGACACACAACCTGACCACAAGGGCGTGTGTCCCCAGCACATTGAAAAATTTCAAAGTTTTTTTAAAAATTTCTTGAGTACTTGGTTTAGTCATGAACCACTTTTAATGTATATTTTGGGCCTCGAGGGCTCGTATTTGGGACCATATGAATGTTTATGAATGGTTTTTGAATTGAATGAGAAATGTACATGAAATGTTTGATTGATTGAGTTATAAATTTGGTAATGCTTCGTAACCCTATTCTAGTGTCGGATACGGGTTAGGGGTGTTACAAATTCATCATAAAAAATGTCAACCTATTGGTTTGATGTGTTCAAAGGTTGGTCCTTCGAGTCGAGCTCCGCCATATGTTGATCCTTTAGCTCCCCCATAGGTGGATTTCTACGTCTGTAACCGTGACCCGGTATTATCATAAGTTGTCCACCATATAAATAAACGCGTCATCAAGTCATGTACCACTACATGTATTTAATCGAGGGACTAAAATTAAATATACAAGAGTGCATCTCAGGCCGCCTGTCGTACCGAGCATTCCATAGTGCTACATAACATTGATGTTCCACACTCCAATTTATTGTATGTTTCCCCCTCATGGTCTTACTGTGGACATCAGCAAATTGTTGTGGCTAGACTGGCACAAATTGTCTATACCCAAATTGTCGCATAACTCGATCACCATTGTACCACTCAACGGTTGAGAAGTTGAGCATTGGTGTGTTAATGCACTATATATGGGCTTCGACATGAATCCAATGAGGAATAAGGGTTGCAATGTTCGGCGTAGAATACGACATCCATAAGAACTGCACAATATAACATAATGAGTCAGGCCATATCACATACTACAAGTGGATAAGTTAAATCAATGTTACTTAAACCATATTAATATATATTACTTTCTCTCCGACATACGCCTCTATCATTTGGAGGTAAATGGTTAATGTTTGGCTCACACCAATTCCCAGAGACGTGGCCCATTTGAAATCGAAACAAACACGTTAGCAGTTAAACTTTGGAAAATATTATCCACACTTATGAGTCGTTAAATGTTAAGTATAATTTTGTTTTTACCTATTTATAAGTGGCCACGAATATGGTTGGTGCCTAACAGCTGCTAGAAACGGCATCCTGTATAGAGCCCAAGACTGCAGCAGACCCAGACAACCAGCCATGTTACTAACCCCATTTTTTGTTGCTCGGCAAAGCTCATAGTACAATGCCGCCAACACTGTCGATCTCCAGCTGTAACTACCGGCACGAGAGAAATCCTTAAATAGAGGCAAGTACTTTAAGTGGACCCTATTAGATGTGTTCTTCGGCATAAGTACCCCCTCGATCAACTACATAATATAGGCTCGAGCAGTACACATCACCTCGTGCTCAGTGGCAGTGCTTGATAACACCTTAAAATTTGCTCTCAACCATGCCAATGTCAGGTGAAATTATGTTCCCCATCACTAGGGGATTTTCTAAGCAATCTATGGCATAGTACTGAAGGCTCCAACACTTTGCTTCGACCCATGACCACAGTACCATCAACTTGTAACCCAAGTTGCATAGCGACGTCTTCCAATGTGATAGTGCACTCCCCGGGTGGCATAATGAAGGTGTGGATCTCCGTACACCATCGCTCAACCAAGGCAAATATTAAGTTCGCCCTCAAGTCAAACCTTCGTATCAATGCGACATCCCCAAATCTCGCCAACTGTAAGTATGGCATGATCCGCTCGTCCAGATCGTACTTGGGAAATTGAAACCGCGACCTCAAAACCCGATACCCATCTTGATGGTAAAATTCTTATAAAAATATGATAAATTAATTATCTATATAATTTAAACATAAAATTATATATTGAAGAGTAAAATTGAAAGGTTGAGAAAACAAAAACGTCACACTTATACTATATCAACATAGCCATTCTAAGTTTTTTTATTTAAGTTAAATTAAATAAGTAATAAAATATTAATAATAGAATGAAGATTTGTCATAAAATATTAATAATGACACACGTAAATCAAATGTGATTATTATGTCCTAATCATAGTTAAGCATTAAAACTAAAGGCAACTATATAACTAAAAAAGTGCATAAAAATAATAATGTCCTAAAAAATAGGTGGTATGGGTAAATATAAATATAAAAATAAAAAACTTATTTTTATTGAACCGATATCTATAATAATACATAGAGTTTTACATATAATATAAACTAGACATATTCAAACTCGAAAATTTATCTTACATACGAGAACTTTTATAAAAAAATATATTCACTCGTTAAAGACAATAATAACTTTTGTACTCCACAAATGCAACTAAGCACAGTAATAATGCAAAATTAAGCGAGAAAGATCGTCATATTAAAAAATTAATATTTTAATTTATGAATGTGTACTAAATTAAAAAATTATAACTAACATGTAGAGATCAATTTCATGCAAAATGGAATTAAAAGGATAATAACAACCAAATAAAGATCAATTTCATGCAATCAAAACATGTTGAGCTAAGTAGCTCTTAGCAAGAAAAAACGAGAAACTAAAACGATTTTTTTATTTAATTTATAATTAATTTTATTGTATCGTTAATCCTCGATGAAGTGTGATCCGTATTTGCTCCAGAAAATATTTTGATATCGCATAATTTAAAAAATATATATATATAAATACAATGTAATTAATTATTATATTACAATAACTATAAAATATAAAATACAAAATAAAAATATAAATAACTTACTTTTTTTTTCTCTTTCTTCCTTCCTTCTACAAATGTTTGAAGGGGGAACCAAACCCCACCTTCTTATAAGAAGTTCTTCTTCTTCTTCTTAAAAAAAACTAATAATTAGGCTAATGACTAGTCACATCGTTGATGTTACTGACACGATGTGACCAGTTATAGTATATATTTTTAAATTTTTAATTTAAATTTTACTTTTTAATACATATTTTAAAAAGTCATAATTTTTAACAAATAAGTCAATTTTTTTATTTTTCTAATTAATTCAATTTTCACTTTTTAAATAAAATATTGTTTTTTAAAATTTTAAATAGAATTTAAAAAATTTTGAATATCTTTAAAAATAATTTAAAAATCATAATTAAAAATTTAAAAATATTTAAAATATACATTTAAAATATTATAAAACAAGTAATAAATTTGAAAGGTCGTATCTTTAAAATATTTAAATTTTTATTTATCAAAAATATATTTAAAATTAAAAAACAATCTAAAAGATATATATTTAAAATTTAAAAATTATATTATAAAATATTTCAAATATACATTTAAAATTTTATAAAACAAATAATAAACAAATAAAGAAAAATAGAAAACTTAAAAACTAAATAGATAAAAACTTAAAAAGAAAAAAGAAATGAAAAAGGACAAATCTAACATGAATGAAAAAAAAAAACCT
The DNA here is from genome assembly GCF_025698545.1 of Gossypium raimondii. Taxonomy (NCBI): domain Eukaryota; kingdom Viridiplantae; phylum Streptophyta; class Magnoliopsida; order Malvales; family Malvaceae; genus Gossypium; species Gossypium raimondii. The sequence goes on from NC_068574.1 coordinate 56,992,886, forward strand.
TTACCTGTTTTAATAGGGAAGTAAGAGACAGGCTATAGGCTATACTCTCTTGAAATCTGGTGGCGCCATCAGAAAAAAGGTAAAATTGCTTAAATCCCCATACTTTTAAAAATTATAGTATTGCCCTAATATTTATACAAGTGGCGCCATTTTACATGGCTCCACCAAAAAAATGATTTTTAATGTAAATTGCTGACATGGCATGTTGGTGGCGCCAAACACTTTGGTTCCACCAACTTTTATTGTAGATTTTGGGTAATTTTCGTATTTTATCAAAAATAGGTTATTTAAGTAATTAATTAATTTTTTAGGGTTATTTTTATTAAAAAGCCTAAAATTTTGTTTAACCATTACTTTATAAGAATTCATCATTCCAATTGGTAATACTTCTTCTGTTTTGTCCATACCAACAATTATGTTGGGTTTTTGACAGCAGCAAAAGAAGAGAACAATACAGAGAACAAAGGAGGAAGAAACAAAGAACAATTTACTTACTCACAAACGTGCAAGCAAGGAAGCAATCAGCTTTACACAAGTGATATGCTTACTCATTCAATATGAAAAGAATACATTTATAGTCAAAATACATCACCAAATATTCAACTAACCCCACTAATCAGCATTGGGACTATTTTAACATTGCTTGTACACATGGATAAGCTAACTTATCAGCTCAATCATCCCATCAAAACATCAACATCAAAGTTCATTTTCAACCAAACTAAATTAAATTGCAACTAAAACAGAAAATATGTTGCTGTAACATGTACAATTGTTGCAGCATGCATACAAGCTGTATGCACTCAACAAAATCATCATAGTAGCATGCACTTTAACAAAAACATAACAACAGCATGGTTAACCATTTTCAACACTCCTCATTGGCCTCCATGCTGCAAATACCAATAATTCATCAAGTTTTTTTTTTTTTAGTTTGGCAGTCCCAAAATGCTTTTCAAGTTGACCTTGCTCAAGCAATTCATTTTCAACCTTGGCCTTATTCTCAACCAAATCTGATTTGCACACTTGACTATCCCAGTTTTTTGTGCCAAAGATTTGTTCATCAAATGGAGTCGTCTCCTCCTTCACAGCCTTGGTTGACAACTTGCCTTCAAATACATATTGCCTTGTTCCTTTGCTCATTACAGTCCTATTTCTTCTTGCACATACTCCCTCCTGCTGTGGAGTGTCTTCATGCACATATTCCATCAACTCCTCCTTCAGCTTATCCCAAACTTGTTTGGAAGTCTCATAGGGGTGAGTTGCTGCTGTCTGTTTACAAGCAGCCCTCAAATATGGCAGGCTTTAACAGCTTTTTATATTTCTTAACAAGTAGCAGAAGCAAAAACAAGCCCTCATAGACTTGGGCTCATGATACCATTTGTTGGGTTTTTGACAGCAGCAAAAGTAGAGAACAATACAGAGAACAAAGGAGAAAGAAACAAAGAACAATTTACTTGCTCACAAATGTGCAGCAAGGAAGCAATCTGCTCTACACAAGTGATATGTTTACTCATTCAATATGAAAATAATACATTTATAGTCAAAATACATCACCAAATATTCAACTAACCCCACTAATTAGCATTGGGACTTATTAATTCTGTAAACGAACCAACATCATGCCAACAACAGCAGAAGTAGCAAGCACTTTGATCACTTAGAACCCTTCTTCCTGGCTTTTTGGGTAAGGAATACATTGGTGCTCTGAAAAAGAAAACCAAACCAATTCATCAATATTTGGTTAAGGAAAATGAATGAAACAAAATAAAACAAAGCTCACCTCATTAATGTCTACATCAATCACTTTCTCTTCCAATGCATCAACTTGTTGAAGATTTAACTTATTGAGCATTGTTATGCTTGAAATGGTTAACATTACTGTGACTGTTAGATCGTTCATGATCTTATATGTAATGACCCCTTTAATGTAACCACCTTCATTTGCATCAAATAATAATGTTGAAACCTTATTTGGAGGATTTACAAGAGTTGCAGGGGAGTTCATGGCACCAGAGTAGAAAGGGCAAGTAGATGTTGGATCTTTGGCAATATACATATGGCAATTATCACCACAACGATACAAACATCGGTAAAACCCTAGTGGAGTTGACAATTCAATGTTTGGCAATAAGAGGAACATGATCAGTCTCCAAATTTGAAGAAGATTTTGGTTTCAACAAGGCGTCCTTGTTTGTTGTCGGCAGAATGTATGCATCACCCAAATTTTTGATGTTGTCATAAAGGTTTGCAAGGCATCCAACCATGGTTTGATTTGCAAGCAGCCTTATAACGATCTCAACAGGCAATAAAAATAGGTCGAAGAGAAAATCAATGAAATCTTTTCCAGCTTCAGCATATAGAACCCTCTTCCCTTTTGTATCTATCAAAAGCTGTTAGGGTTTTGGCAGCAAAAACAAAAAAAGAAAAGAAGCTAGAATCAAATTCAAAGAGAATTAAGTAAAAATTGAAATCTGAAAACTGAATTTCGTGTATGTTTTCATTAAGAATAAAAGGAACAAATAAGTTACATTGACAAATTCCTTATACATAACTACTCCCACTAATTTATTGACTAAAACGAAGCTTGAATTGCACACAAAATGTAGCTGACATATTAGCTATTACATCAAACACAAATTAGCAACTAATCCTATTAACTTTAAATACAAATTACAAAAGGACTAAATCAAGTTGCATATGAATAAAATGTTGTCATTGTAATTGGTTCAACTTCAATCTTTGTTCATTGTAGCATTGCAGGCCAAAGTTCATCACTCCTCCTTGGACTGCATGCAACAAACACCAATACTTCTTCTTAAATTCTCAAATTTTGTGGCACAGAGAGACTTAGTCAGAATATCAGCAAACTAATTTTCTGAGTAGCAATGAATCAGATTAACATCTTTTGATTGCTCAGCCTCTCTAACAAAAGGAAATTTAATCTTAAAATGCTTGGTCTTGCCATGAAATACTGTATTTTTTTGCTATGGCAACAACTGGCTGATTGTCAACTCTAATTTCAGTAGCTTCAACTTGATCTTTATTCAAATCACATAAGAGCTTTTTACGTCAAATGGCTTGATTAACAGCTGTAGTAGCTGTAATGTACTCTGCTTTTCCTGTTGATTAAGCAACAGTTTGTTGCTTCTTTGAACTCTAACAAAAGATTCCTGACCCAAGAGTAAAGAAATAGCTAGAAGTGCTCTTTATATCATCGATGGAACCTGCCCAATCACTATTTGAGTACCCTATCAGGTTGAGCTATTTTACCTTTTCAAACTTCACTCCATAATCCAAAGTCCCTTTCACATATCTAAGAACTCTTTGGCTGCTTTAAAATAAACAACATTGCAGCAATGCATGAATCTAGACATAAGGCTAACAACAAACATGATATCTAGCCTTGTAGCTGCCTAGTAGAGCAGATAACCTACAAGGCTTCTATACTCAATTTTATCAAATCTTTCATGATTACCATTGCTAATTAATTTTTCACCTTGAGCCACTGGTGTGCTAACAATTTTGCAGTTTGACATGCAAAATTCGTTTAGGATATTCAAAGTAAAGGCCTGCTGACTTATCATGATAGCTTGATCAGTCTGAATTACTTTCATGCCAAGAAAATATGTCATTTCCCCCAAGTCAGTCATTTCAAAAACATCATGCATCTGCATTTTGAACTCATCAATGAGCTCTCTCTTGCTTCCAGCTACTAACAAGTCATCCACATAAAGTGACACAATCAGCAGAGTTTCACTCTCTGATTTCTTCACATAAAGAGTAGGCTCACTGACACTTTTCTCGAACTCGAGCCTAGACAGGTATGTATCAACCCTATCATACCAGGCCCTTGGTGCTTGCTTCAGACCATATAGGGCTTTTTTCAGCTTGTAGACTTTTTCCTCTTCATCAGGAACCTTGAACCCATCTGGTTGTTCAATAAAGATTTCTTCCTTGAGGAGGCCATTTAGGAAGGTTGACTTAACATCCAATTGGTGCACTGTCCATTTCTTTTGAGTAGCCAAGGTAAACAGAAGTCTTATAGTATTTAACCTTGCAACATCAGCAAAGGTTTCAATGAAATTGATCCCATACTGCTGGTTGTATCCCTTCACCACAAGCCTTGCCTTGTGTTTGTTCAGAGACCCATCAGCATTGTACTTGACCCTAAACACCCACTTCACACCAATAACCCTCTTACAGTGCAGTGCAGTGCAGTGCATCAACTAATTCCCAAGTGTCATTCTTGTGTATCATCTCTATTTTAGCTTGCATAGCCCTTTTCCAACACTCATATTTGTTAGCTTCATCAAAATTAATAGGCTCCAGTATTGCAACATCACATCTTTGATAGATGTTAGTGATGGTCCTTGTGCCTCTCACAAGTACACCATCGAAATCATCACCAATTTGCTCTTCTTCATCAGCTGGTTGCAGATTACTATCTTGTTGATCTTCCTCACTCAAGCTTGCATCTGTATCATTCCAGTTCCATACTTTTTCCTCATCAAATTTCACATCTCTACCCACTATGAACCTTTTTGTGGAAGGATCAAAGACTCTATAGCCTTTCTTTAAGTTGTTGTAACCAGCAAAGATCTTTTCTCCAATTTGGTTCTCTTCTCAGCTGGAATGAGATTGTAACAGACACAACCAAACATTTTTAGGTGTGAAACTGTTGGCTTAAGTCCAAACCAAGCTTCAAATGGAGTTTTTTCTTTAACAGCATTGGTTGGCAATCTGTTAAGTAGGTACACTGAGGTGTTCACAGCCTCTACCCAAAATTTTCTTGGCAGTTTCTTTTCAAACAGTAGGCATCTTGCCATGTCTAGCACTATTTGATTCTTTCTTTCACAAACTCTATTCTGTTGAGGAGTATAGATGGTTGTCAGCTGATGATGAATTCCAACCTACTCACACAGCTTCTGAAACTTTTCTGATAAATACTTAGTGACATTGTCTGATCTCAAGGCCTTTAGCTTGTACTTTAATTGATTCTCAGCTAAGGCTTTGAATTTGCTAAATGCTTCAAACACTTTAGACTTTTGTTTTAGAAAATAGATCCAACAAAATCTAGTAAAATCATTTATGAACAACACAAAATATCTGTTGTTATTCATAAAAGAGTCTTCATTGGTCCACAAATGTCAATATGGACTAATTGAAGCTTATCTCGAGCTCTCCATGCCTTATTAACTGGAAAAGGCAGTCTCACTTATTTTTCAAGCTGACAAATCTCACAAACTTTGTCTTTAACTTCAACTTTGGACATGTCTCCAACCAAATTCAATTTGTGCAGCAAGCCAAGTGATCTATAATTGACATGGCCTAGCCTATTATGTCATAAACTAGCTTTATCAACAAGACTAGTATAGGCCTTCATTTCCAACTGATTCACATCCAACACAAAGCATCTCTCAGTCATGGCTACTATGACTAATTGTTAACCAAGTATATCCTCAATAACATAGGAGTTGTTATTGAAAGCAAGTGAATAGCCCTTTTCTATCAACTGACCAACACTAAACAGATTTTAGTCTATATCAGGTACAAAAAAAAATATCTGAAATTACTTTGTTACCTGGGTGTGTGTTGATTACAACATTGCCCTACTTTTAGCTTCAACGAGGTTTCCATTTCCAATCCTGACTTTGGAAGAAAAGCTTCTATCGAGATCTTTGAACAGCCCTTCATCAGATGCCATATGGTGAGTGTAGCCACTGCCTACTAACCAGTCCCATTTAACTTTGCTTGAGGTTGCAAAGCAGGATGCAGTGAAGACATGCTCCTCCCGAATTTGAATATCCTCAGCAGCTTGAGCCTGATTTTGCTGCTGAGCTTGTGCCCTTCCTTTGTTTTTTACAAACATTCTCAATGTGACCAAACTGCTTGCAACTCCTACACTGAATATCAAGCATGTACCAGCATTACCTCTCCAAATGTTTGGACTTTTTGCAGTGAATGCATGGTGGAATTTTCTTCTTTCCTGCATCCCTATTTGGTTTCTCCCTTTTGTCAAGCCATGGTTTCTTCCCTTTGTAGCTCGAACTTGAGCTCTTTTTGGCTTTTTCTTGGAAAGCACCTTCAAGATGCTCCTCCAGCCTGTTGGCCCTTCTTTGCTCGAGTGCATATAAAGAATTTATCAACTCAGATAGTGAGATGGTTGATAAATCTCTCGAGTCCTCTAATGAGGAGATTTTTTACTCAAAGTTTTCAGGAAGAGTTGTAATGACCTTCTCAACAACTCTGCTCTCACTAAAATCATCTCCAACGAGCTTGATGTTGTTGACTGTGGCTATTATCCTAGCAGAGTACTGCTTGATTGTCTTAGACTCTCTCATCTTCAAATTCTTAAAGTCCCTCATGAAGTTGATTAGCTACTGCCTTGTCTTGTCTGACCCCAAAAACTCTTTCTTCAGCTTCTCTCAGGCTTGCTTTGAAGTGTCACAAGCCATTATTCGAGTGAAAATCACATCAGACACATCATTTTGTAAGCATGCCATTGCTTTGTGCTTCTTAGCACACTCTTTACTATGCTATCTGATTTGTGCAATCGCGAGATTGGCTCTCAATGGGGCTGGTTCTGTGTCATTCTCAACCACATTTCATAAATCATGTGCTTGCAGGTAAGCCTTCATTTTTACTACCCAAATGTGGTAGTTCTCACCAGCAAAGATAGGTGGTGGTGGTGAGGTAAAGCTCATATTGTAGCAACAAAAAAAATGACAACTTCAGTTTATTTTTCTTCAAGGTTTCTCACACAAAAAAAAAATAGCTACCAACAACAAAGGCGCTCAAAGATGACAGGCTCTGTATACCATTTGTTGGGGTTTTGGCAGCAAAAACAAAAAAGAAAAGAAGCTAGAATCAAATTCAAAGAGAATTAAGCAAATATTGAAATTTTAAAATTGGTTTCATGTATGTTTTCATTAAGAATAAAAGGAACAAATAAGTTACATTGACAGATTCCTAATACACAACTGCTCCCACTAATGTATTGACTAAAACAAAACTTGAATCACACATAAAATGTTGCTAACATATCTTCTATCACATCAAACACAAATCAGCAACTAATCGTACTAACTTTAAATACAAATTACAAAAGGACTAAATCAAGTTGCATCTGAACAAAATGTTACTGCTGCACTGGTTCAGCTTCAATACTGGTCTGCTGTTGCATTGCAGGCCAAAGTTCATCAGAAGCTTCAAGCACTTGGTGGTGGTGGTAGCCATGGATTAAATGAGTCATATGAAACAATGGGAATTGCAGTGAACCCCCATCCGTTACTGCTTGCATTATATGTAGTGGTTTCTTTTAGCATTAATGATGTTTAGAGAGAATTGGAAAGGAAAAAATGAACATTCACTAAAGGGAACTCTTGACTTTCCAATGGTTCATCTGTACGTATAACTTGTCATATAAACTTAATTGAGTTTATTTACTTTTACAGCAAATCATCAATGAATTAAAGTTAGCTGAACCTGTTATCATATAGAATCAATAGAGGAAATTTCTTATTTGCCACTTATTCAACAAAAAATTAGTCCTTAAGTTCAAAATAAGGGGGCTTTGCATGAACAAAATATATATTCATCAAGAAAAAATCATGAGGATCAAAAACCTTAAGACAGTGCGCCATATATGTGAGAATCATACCTTTAACCCATATATTAAAATTAAGGATTATGTCTTATCTCATTCCAACATCAATGGTTTTCTCTTCAAGAACTCCTATGTCCTTGATATTGAACTTGTTGAGTAAAGTGATTAGGGGTGAGCATTTGATCAAATCGAATCGAATCGAATCGAAAATTTTTGAGTTAATCGAGTTTTCGAATCTCATTTTATCATCCTAACTTTATTTGAAATTTTATCGAATCGAATCGAGTGTGATAAAAATCGAATCAAATCGAATCGAATTATTTGTTCGAGTTAAGTTTAAAAATAAAATAAAATTATTGTTGTTTATTTTATGTAATTTTTCAAAATATAATTTTCTTTAAAGTTTTTAAACATAATCATACAACAAAAATTGAAGTAAATAAGTGAATAAATAAAAGTAACACAACATCAACCCAAATAAATAACAAACATAATACAAAAAGATTATAACAAAAAACATAAGTAAAAGTCCAAGTAAATAGCATGAGTCGAAATAAACAACATAATAATAAAAAAACAAAACATAAGTGTCGAAACCATTTTTTTTGTTTTTTAAAAAAACGGGGATCGACTTTTAAAACAAAATGGGAGTCACCACCGATCTTTTATTGAGGTGTGATCGGATCACCTTGAAAATAATTTTAGGTCTGCGAATTTTGAGAAAACAGGTTCGGGAGTCGGTTACACACGAGGAAGGGTTAGCACCCTCGTGACGCCCAAAATTGGTATCGAATTGATTGCTTAATAATGTTAATTTTATGAAAGATGCTTGGATAAATTGAGACGAATGCTAAAAGACCTTCTCGTCTTGGAGTAATAAAATGTCACACCCAATACATTAGGACACGACATTTTAGTCCTCGAGAGTAAACTTGTCTTTTAATTTTCAAAGCTCTTGCGGTGAAGTTAAAAAAAAGGGATATCCAATTACTTTAAGTCAGATGAAAAAATCGAAACCCAATATGTTAGGGCACAATTTCTCAAAATTCCTAGCATTGAATATAACCCTTATTCTTAAAATCTTCATTTCGAGAAAACAACACGTCACATCCAATACATTAGGACACGACATATCGAATTCCCGAAGATGAGTTTTTGGTTTATGCGTTTTGATTGAAGAAAATTCTCGATTATTTAAATTCGACGAAGAAAATTGGAACCCAATACGTTAGGGCTCCAATTTCTTGAGGATTCCAAATTTCGAATATCGCGTTATTTTGGAAAGCTTCTTGGATAAAAATGCTTTTGACGTTTGAATGTTATGAAATGTAATCTTTTGAATAAATAAAACAATGGAAGAATAACATACAACACGAAATAGTAATTCATAAATTGAAACGCACATCAATGAACGATAAGTAACTAATGAACGAATAATACCGTACTTATAAGGACAATAGTTACATGCAAATACTACATTTAAGAGCTAATGAATTAAAATCAATAATATACACACATATATGCACATGTATGAAAGTATACATAAAAAAATATATACATATACATGTATGAAATTTTGAAACAAATCAAAAATAGTGTTTAAATAAATACCACATAAATTAATAGTATCTAAATAAATCCTAAAGAAAACCAAAATACATAAAACAATATATGTATTAATTTGGACAAGCCATATGTAAAATGATAACCTTAGTAGAAATAGTAATATATATATATCCATATATACGAGAGGTTGAAATAAACAAAATATGATTTAAATTATAGTTTAAAATCAATAATAAAAGGAATTTTAAATAAATAAAAGGTATATGACAATAAATTTTAAATGGCAAATGTAGGTTGATTTGGAGCTATTAGTATTGGATAAAAAATTTAATAATTTAATATATAAAATGATACACGAACGACCTAACTCAATAATTTTTGAAGAAAATCGAAACAACATGTAAAAGTTTAAAATGATATATAAGAGAAATAAAAAACATTAAAGATAAGCAGAGAGGAAGGAAACAAATTAAACTAGCTAACATGTATATGCTAAATAAGAAAAATAAGAAAAATATGAAAAACAGTACTTAATTTAAAACATTAGACAATAAGCAGTCAGATAAATTAATAAATAAAGTTTAAAAGAAGAATGAAACAAAAATATTAAACAGATTAATAAATTATAAACGAATTAATTGAAGGACCACATTGAAATCAAAACTAAACTACAAGAAAAAAATAGAAATAAAACAAAACGGAGGGCCCGTGTGTGATGCGCGAATGACATGGGGGCCAAGTGGGAAATATTCCCTATTCCCAAAACGCAGCACCTTTAGCGTGGACCAGAGCAACATCAAGTCAAACATATGGGAACAAATTAGAAAATAAAAAGGGATCGGATTGAAACCATGAAACAGAATAGAGAGACCAGTGGCGTAAATAGGCCATTGAAGTGAAACGCGCGGATCCTTCCCTCGGGTTGGGTCACTGCGCGGGTCACAGGCCTTTAAACGCTGCCGTTTTAAATTCGGTGGAATCAAAACAAAAATCCAACAAAAACCTAACCTAACATTTTTCCTTAAAAAAACTATAGCCCTCTCACTCTTTCAGCACCGCTCGACAGTTCATCGCCTCTCCCTGAGGCTCTCAGAACCATGCCCCAGTCTCCGATGATGACAGAGAAGGAGCAACAGGTCCGGTCGAGAGGTATGCCTTCCTTTCCTATGCTTTTATTTCATTAATAAACACACCAAAAAAAAAAGAAAGAAAACAGCGCGAAGAACAAAAAGGAAGAAGATGAACCAGAAATCACCTTTTTTGGTGTTTTTTTGTATTCCCTCTGCGTATCCCCTTTACAGTATTCAAAATGGCCTTTTTATGGCTCGGATTACAAAATAAAATGAAAAGAAAAAACTTTTCCCAAATCCCCTCTGTTGCCCCTATTTTGCTACATTTCGCTGCTTGTTTTCGTGCGTATTTTGCAGGTACGAGGGCAGAGGTCGACGTGGAGGTAAAGAGGCAGGGACGCAAGCGCATGGAGGCGTGGCACGTAGCGGTGGCACATGTGCAAAGGAGTGCACGAGGGAAAACGGCGTTGGAAGCCGTTACGGCACTCGGGCTAGGGCTGAAAGGCTAGGTTTCTTTTTCTTTGGTGTTAGGTCGCCTGTATTCAAATTTAGGCTTAGTTAATTGGGTCTGATGTATTTGGGTTTAGCTAGGCTTGTTTTTATTTTGGGTATTTAGTTTATTTTGTAACTGGGCCGCATATATGTAAAATGGATTAATTGTTTGGACATTTAATTTTGTTTTCATAATTGGTTTAGGGGCCGGGCAAAAATGGGTGTTACAGTTGCCCCTCTTTACTCGTTGTCATATGATGGGAATAGAGCAAAGACTTTAAAATGGCCAATTTTGCCCGGTCGTACTGGACTTTGGTGCTCTTCTTTTTCATGTAGCTTCATTCCAACCTACTGCATCTTTAGAGGTATAGGAATTAGTGCTTCGATCCACTCCACTGTAACATCAGGGAGATAGGATCATTGACCTTGATCTGCTTCACAGTCGATGCAAGAAGGCAAAACCCGTCATCTTCAACCTATTCCACTGCTAGTCAGGGAGCTAGGATTTACAGTCTTCTTCCTATTCCATTGTTGGTCAGGGAGCTAGGACTTATAATCTTCTTCCTATTCCACTGCTGGTCAGGGAACTAGGACTTGCAATCTTCCGCCTATTCCACTGCTGGTCAGGGAACCAGGGCTTGCAATCTTCTTCCTATTTCACTGCTGGTCAGGGAACTAGGTCTTGCAATCTTCTTCCTATTCCACTGCTGGCCAGGGAACTAGGGCTTGCAATCTTCTTCCTATTCCACTGCTGGTCAGGGAACTAGGACTTGCAATCTTCTTCCTATTCCACTGCTGGTCAGGGAACTAGGACTTGCAATCTTCCACCTATTCCACTGTTGGTCAGAGAACTAGGGCTTATAGTTTTACCGATCCGTTCTCCGGGGAACATGACCTGTATAATTCATTTTATGAACCTAATTATGCCTACTGATTAGGATGTCATGATCAGAAAGAGTCAAATGCTCCTAACTAGGTATGTGTGAATGATGTTTGCATGAATGCAGAATGTCATTTTTTGACAACGATCTTTTTTTATCGCTTAAGTTATCATTGTTCAAAGTTTATTAAGGCTTTATCACTGATGTGCTACAACGCCTTCTTGCTCGGCTGGCATCTCCAAAGAAACACTTAATCATATTGCCCCCACTGTAAACCTCCAAGTTTAATCCACTGGGGCGCAAACCTTGTACCATCACTCTCCCACTGTAATCCAAGAAATATGTGGCTTTTCCTCAATCCTTTCCTATCGCAATTCAAGGATACAGGATCTAAATCATTCTAGTTCCTTACACCATTCTTAGGGTGTCGTACCAAAAACTCATGAGCAAATGAAGGCTCTCTTCTCCAAGGTAAGCTCCTCCTATTGCCTGATGATCATTACTTGCTTGTTTATTTAAGCTTTATCATTAACGTGACATCTTGTCGTTTTGTTCAATCAATGTTTTAGACAGCAAAGTCCAAAGAGCAAGTCCAAATTTAGACTCTTCATTTTCAAATTTCCAACCCTTAAATTAGGTGTGTTCTAAACAATGGTCCTGTTTCAGGCTCCTATATTATTTAGAAACTTTCCAGAGTAATATGTAAAACTTCCTTTGTGAAAGTTTTATTAGTCCCTTAATCATTATTCCAATGCAACAGTCTTACAAAAAAAATCGTAACAATGGATAAGAATAAAGTTGGTTCTGAACATAGCTTGAAAGAAATAAAACATCGAAGATAGCGCAACAAGAATAACAAAAGGTTGATTGAGAATGTGTAATTTAGTAAAAAAAGGAAAAGATATTTTCAAGAACAACATATTCAATAAAATAAGAACTAGGAGCCCCAGTTATCGTAGCTTAAATTTCTCTGTGCAAACTTTCTGGAGACTATTCTGAGTTACACATGTGTTTAGGAGATCTGCAATACTTCGTCAATGCTCCAAGATGCCGCATACTCTTTCTTGTTGATTCAGGTATAGTAAGATTACCACATGCCCTAATATTCAAGTTGCTCTGATCGCTTCATGCCCCATCCTGATCAATATTTAAGCCGCCCTTTTCGGGTTTTCAACTTAAATCCCTTTTGGCCTAAAGAGCCCTTTGCGGGTTTTCCCCTTAGCCTCTCCAATTTTTATTTTTATTTTGAAAGCAAAGCACCCTTTTTGGGTTTTCGCTTTGGTTTCCTTTTCTTTCAAGTAAATTTTTTTTGATTGAGTCAACGTTTATAGGATTTGGCAAAATTTTACCATCCACCTCGCTTAGGATCAAAACTCCACCAGAAAAGGCCTTCTTTACAACATAAGGACCCTCCCAATTAGGCATCCATTTTCCCCTAGAGTCTTTTTGCATAGGAAGAATCTTTTTTAGCACCAAGTCTCCTTCACGAAACTCTCTAGGGCGAACCTTTTTATTATAAGCTCGCATCATTCGTTTTTTGTACATTTGCGTATGAAGCAGCCTCCACCCACTTGGTAAAGTAATCAATGACCACGAAGATAAAGCGATGCCCATTAGAAGCCTTTGGTGATATTGGCCCAATAACATCCATACCCCACATGGAAAACGGCCAAGGATAAGTCATGACGTGAAGAGGTGAATGAGGCGCGTGTATTTTGTCTTCGTAGATTTGGCATTTGTGGCACTTCTTGGCATAATCAATGTAATATCCTTCCATGGTGGACCAATAGCACCTAAACCTCATGATCTATTGGGCCATCGTGAAACCATCGGCGTGCGTCCCACAGGTACCCTCATGAACTTCCTCCAAAATTTTCTTAGCTTCCGCGGCATCCACACATCTTAACAACACTTGATCCTTCCTTCTTTTGTATAGCACTTCCCCATCTAAGACGTATTCAATGGCTATTCTTCTCAAAGTTCTCTTGTCATTCTCTGTTGCTTGACTAGGGTACTCCTGATTCTTCATATATTGTAGGATACTCTGATACCAAGGATGATCGTTTTTTTCTTCCTCCTCAATACTGTAGCAATGAGCTGGGGTTTCGTAGATACTCATCTGAATAGGCCTCATTACTTCAAATGTGTTCACCTGAATCAATGAAGCTAGAATAGCTAACGCATCAGCCATTTGGTTTTCCTCTCGTGGGAGATAACAGAAGGTGACGTCATCAAACTCATCAATTAATTCAAGAACCAGCTTTCTATAGTTGATCAATTTAGGATCTCTGGTTTCCCATTCCTTTTGAGTTGGTATATCACCAATGCGAAATCCCCATACACTCTTATTACTTTGATATTCTGTTCAATGGCTGCGCGAATGCCTATAATACATGCTTCATATTCTGCCATATTATCTGTGCAGTCAAAGTCCAACTTGCTAGCAACAGGATAATGATCTCCATTTGGGGATACTAAGACTGCCCCAATTCCATTACCCGTAGCATTTGAAGCTCCATCAAAATTTAACCTCCAAACGTGATCCATTTGAGGATTTTCTTCAGTGTTCGCCACATACATCAGGTCCTCGTTTGGAAAATCGAAGTTCAAAGATTCATAATCCTCCAAGGTCCTACTAGCTAGGAAATCAGCTATTGCACTCCCCTTTATGGCCTTCTGACTTACATATACTATGTCAAATTCAAAGAGCAGGATCTGCCATCTAGCCATTCTCCCATTTAAAGCAGTCGATTCCATCATGTGCTTTAAAGGATCCAACTTTGAAATTAGCCAAGTCGTATGATACAACATATACTGCCTTAGTCTTCGGGTTGCCCAGATTAAAGCACAACACAACTTCTCAATTGATGAGTATCTCATTTCGCAATCAGTGAATTTCTTACTGAGATAGTATATTACCCTTTCTTTCTTTCCCGTTTCATCATGTTGGCCCAATACGCATCCCACGGAATTCTCGAACACCGTTCGATACAGTATTAACGGCCTATCTGGGCTGGGCGATGATAGTACTGGGGTATTAGCCAAGTATTGTTTTATCTTGTCAAAGGCCCTCTGACATTGATCGTCCTATTCACCCGAATTATGCTTCTTCAGAAGACAGAATACTGGATCACATTTCTCTGTCAGTTGTGAGATGAACCGAGCAATGTAATTCAATCTTCCAAGGAAACCTTGAACTTCCTTCTGAGTGCGCGGAGGAGGTAAATCTCGTATTGCTTTAACTTTATCTGGGTCAACCTCAATCCCCTTTCTACTAACTATGAAGCCTAACAACTTCTCTGATCTGGCTCCAAACGTGCATTTTACCAGGTTAAGCCTGAGCTGAAATTTTCTCAATCTTAAGAATAACTTTCTCAAGACTGGAACATGTTCTTCTTCAGTTCTAGACTTTGCAATATATCATCAACATAGACTTCGATCTCTTTATGCATCATGTCATGAAACAAAGTCACCAGAGCTCTTTGATACGTTGCTCCCGCATTCTTCAATCCAAAGGGCATTACTTTATAACAAAATGTTCCCCATATCTTCGGGATGCATCTTTATTTGATTGTATTCAGAAAAACCGTCCATAAAAGAAAATAATGAGTAGCCAGCTGTATTATCCACCAAAGTATCAATGTGAGGCAATGGAAAATTATCCTTTGGACTAGCTTTGTTCAACTCTCTGTAATCCACGCACATTCGCACCTTTCTATCCTTTTTGGGAACAATGACGATGTTCGCTACCCAATCTGAATATTTGATCTCTCGTAAGAATCCAGCGTCAAATTGCCTTTTGACTTCTTCTTTTATTTTCAACATAATATCAGGTCTCATTCTCCTGAGCTTCTACTGAATGGGTTTACAATCCTCTCTTATGGGCAGACGATGCATCACAATGCTAGTACTTAGCCTGGGCATATCTTGATACGACCACGCGAAAACATCTTTGAACTCTCAGAGTAATTCAATAAGGTTTTATTTTGTCTTTGTAGTGATTTCAGTTCTAATTTTCACCTCTTTTCCTTCTTCTAGGCTTACGATTTCCAATGACTCCTTATAAGGTAGGATATGCTTATCCTCTTGTTCCACCATTCTCAACAAGTCCGGAGATACACAACAATCTTCGTCATTTCCAAAGTCGTGAGATCCCTCTAAACACATGTCTTCCTCGAACAGAGGCTCCGTGTTTGAAGTAGCGTCACTCATGTCATTGATATCTGAGGACCTATGAGGGAATGCATTAAAGAATATACAAAGAATATATAAATTTATGGATAATTACTTGTACAATAAAGTTACAAATGAAAGAATTATTTGGAAGA